>NC_045549.1:72145613-72260613 GCF_009769535.1 Thamnophis elegans | reverse complement strand
TGGGGACTAAGTTTGTGATTTATGCTTTCTCAGGAAACCTAGATCAGAACAGAGCATTGCACAAATAATGCCCATGTTAATTTCTGGGAGGGGGAAGAGATGCAAGTAAAACTAAAGGTGTGGACAGCCATGGATGAATGTGTGGTTATTTATTTTGCACCTGGTGATGTTATATTAGCCAGGGGACTACAATGTTGATGCAGAGTAGCAGCTTGGCTACCTGCTTGCTAGGCCTGTTTAGTTCATATTTGCATTCTTTCCAAATGTCTATGGAGCAACGTGGTATATGCAGTACAATAGCAGTTAGAATTATATACCACTTCATAGGGCTTTCAGCCCTCTCTAAGCGGTTTACAGAGTCAGCATATTGCCCCAACAATCCGGGTCCTCATTTTACCCACCTCGGAAGGATAGAAGGCTGAGTCAACCCTGAGCCGGTGAGATTTGAACAGCCGAACTGCAGAACTGCAGTCAGCTGAAGTAGCCGGCAGTGCTGCATTTAACCACTGCGCCACCTCGGCAATGCAGTGAGACATGTGCAGATCTGTACATTGGGGAAACAAAACAACCACTTCATGGATGCATGGCACAACGTAGGAGAACAAACCCATCAGGACTCGATTCAATAGTCCATCTGCAGAGCAGTGGTGGGTTTCAAATTATTTCAGAACCTCTTCCGTAGGTGTGGCCTCTTTTGTGGAAGTGGCTTGCCAGCCGTGTGACTAGATGGGAGTGGCTTGTCAGCCATGTGACCGGGTAGGCATGGCCAACTTGTAAAATGTGGTGAAACTCACTTAACAACGCTCTTGCTTAGCAACCAAAATGTTGGCTCAAAAACTCTGGCATTTGAAGTCCACAAGTCTTAAAGCTGTCAAGTTACAAGACCCTTGCATCCCTAACACTTTAGGGGAAAAAAATCCCAGGGGTGTTCAAAGTTGATAGCTTTAAGACTTGTGGACTTCAACTCCCAGAATTCCTCCTCTCGCTCTTCATCGAGAGAGACGGGCGGGGCGGAGGGAGCTGGAACCAGTTCTAAATGGCACTGTAGATTTGTGGAACCTCTTCTATAGAAAAGGTTAGAACTGGCAGGAACCCACCCCTGATCTGCAGTTGAAAGACACAGATCACTCATTTGAAGACAGCAAAGTTTGAAAGAGGGTTCAAAGAGGCCATCTATGTCAAAATTTAACATCTCTCTCTCTCAACAAAGGGGGAGGGATACGACATCATCTATCTCCAGTCTACAACACAGTCCTTTCAATAGTTCCAAGAAGGTTCCACACCCATTTGCACCACTCAGGTGATCCTGAGGAACCAGATAAACCACTAAGTGGCCTTAACAACTTGATAAAGGAATGCAAATGACCAGCTGTCTGCAAGGAGTATAAACCCTTCCATTCCCCACCACCCAACAGTCAGAGCTGAAGATGCTTCTTGGATGAGAAGCGAAATGTCTTCAAAGCAAAACCAGACAGCCTAGTTGCCGCTTCAAAAAGCCCTTTTGGGACATGCTTCCCAAAGTGTCCACAGGAGGGCGAGCTAGTTCCACACCAGAAAGAAAGACAAGCGGTACCTATTTATCTAGTTGCATAGAATAGGCTTTCAAACTGCTAAGTGGGCAGAAGCTGCGGTGAGTGACAGGAGTTCAACATGGTGTGCAGTGTTGGGATTTGAACCGCTGGAGCAAAGGCCATCTGCAGCATCATTGAGACATGGCTATTTTTTTTTAAAATATATATACTTTTTTATTTTCCATTTTCATAACATATGATCACATGTATACTATTACATAGCCAATATCCTATTGTATTAAGTAGTAATTACATCAGTTCCTCTTGTCATCAACGCCCAGAAAGATAAAAACCCATTATTAGCTCTTCTGCTCTCCATACACCTCTTTCTTCTACCTCTCTCCTACCTCCTTTCTTCCCTCCATCATCCTTTTCTACTCTACTTCCCCTTCCTTTCTCCTTCTCCTCTCTCTTCATTCCACTCCTCCTTATCCTCCTCATCTTCCCCCCTTACCCTCTCTCCTATCCCTCTCTTCCTATCTTTCTTCTCTCCTTTCCCACTCTTCCTGTCATTCACTTGGTGTATTTCAGCTTCTGAGCAAACTCCATTCTATGTTGATGGTATTTATGCTTCCATATCAATATACTTAACATATCTTAGTTTTAAAGAAAAAATAAGAGAAGACAGTATACGTATGCAATCATATTACATTAAAATCTTAGAGACATGGCTACCTTGAAGGTGTGGTAGAGTTAGATTTCTCGTTACACAAAATAACTTTGTTTGTTTGTCAATGTGCAAGGAAACAAGTATGAAAATGCATGAAAAAAATGGCACAAATAAACGGATATAAATAAGCAGAACATAGCCATAAACACATAAAAAGAGAACATATAAATGAGACAGTAGCACAGGGATAGTAGGCACACTGGTGCGCTTATGCATGCCCCCTTAGGGACCTTAGGGCTGGTGTCCACATGGTTTAAATGTGGAAAGTTAGGTTCACCTCTGTAAACATTGGTAAATGTAACTCATGAATGGAGATTAGTTGATTATTCTACATCTTTTGCAAACATTAGCATCAAGGCTAGGCTGCTCCAGGTTCACCCAGGTTCAGACAATCTTCTAGCGAAGATTCTACGTGGTTCGGCGAACCCCCAGATTCCACTCCTGGCTGGCCCTGCCCACTCTGCCTCTCCCCTCCCTGGAGTCTCCACAAACCCCGTTTTGGATGCCAGGTAAGTGCAGGGCCCATGTGGAGGCTAGGGGAGGGCAAAAACCAGGCCTCTCAGAGGCTCCAGAAAGCCAGAAATGGGCCCATTTTCAGCCTCCAGGAAGCCTCTGCAGCCCGGGAGGCAGTTTTTGCGCTCCCGGAGGCTTGAGGAAAGCTTCCAGAGCCCGGGTAGGGCGAAAAATGGGTCTCCTGGAAGCTCCAGAAGGCTGAAAACAGGTCCGTATCCAGCCTCCAGAGAGCCTCCGGAGCCTGGTGAGGGCGGAAAAATCCCCCCCGCCATGGTGAAAGAGGCCAACTAGGCCACACCCACCATAGCCACACCCACCCAGCAACTGGGCAGAGAACCTGTGGCTAAAATATTTGTAGCCCACCCCTGATTAGCATGGACTTTTAGATCCTGCCACCAGAAGTGAATTCTGAATCAACTTCATGAGAAATTAATCACTCTGTAAATTAGTACTGTATTTTTCGGAGTATAAGACTCACCGGAGTATAAGACGCACCAAGGTTTTGAAGAGGCAAATTAAAAAAAAAGTTTTTGCACTCTGCAGACCTCCCCAAAATGGCCTGATTTTTGTGAGAACGGGCCCGTTCCCCCCCCCCCAAAAAGACATGAATAGCTTTTAGGGGGTTTGCAGAGTGCTCCGGGGGGGGGGGGGACACGAACAAAAAATGGCCCGTTTTTCACGAAAACAGACCCATTTTTCATTTTAAAAAAGGGCATGGATAGCCTTTAGGAAGCTTATAGAGTGTTCCTGGGGGCTGGAGGGGGTTAAAAATTGAGCAAAACCCAGGTCGTTTTTTGCTCATTTCTGCTCTCCCCAGCCCGCAGGAGCTGTCTAAAAGCTTCCTAGAGGCTCTGCACGGCCATTTTGGTGAAGGTGCAGGGTTTCAGGAGGCAAAAATGCTGTATTCAGTGTATAAGACGCACCCAGATTTTCAGCCTCTTTTTTGAGGGAAAAAGGTGTGTCTTATACTCTGAAAAATACGGTGTATTGTGGAAGTGGTCAACAGTAAGTTTTGATGGGTTTTTTGTGTTTTCCAATTTTGAAGAAAATCACTTAGTATTAACTGGTCTTCTAGCCTGAAGAATTGTTGCACGTCGACCCAGGTCCCACGGGCTCCTCAGAAAGCACTGAGCAGACATTATTATATCTTTTGAAAAATGATGTATTTCAGGAATCCAATATTTCCTTCAAGTGGCATCTAACAGAGGAAAGACATTGAGAAATCATAGATGAACTGTCCTTCGATCAGGGAAATGTGTCCTGTGTTGTGTATTATCTTATTAAAAGGTAAAGGTTCCCCTTGCACATATGTACTAGTTATTCCTGACTAGGGGGTGGTGCTCATCTCTGTTTCAAAGCTGAAGAACCAGCACTGTCTGAAGACATCTCTGGGGTCATGTGGCCAACATGACTTAATGGCGAAGGCACATGAAACACTGTTTTCCTTCACATCAAAGGTGGTTCCAATTTTTCTACTTGCATTTTTACGTGCATTCAAACTGCTTGGTTGACAGAAGCTGGGACAAGTAATGGGAGCTCACTCGGTAACGCGGTGCTAGGGATTCAAACCACCAAACTGCCCACCTTTCTGATCGACAAGCTCAGCGTCTTAGCCACTGAGCCACCACATCCTAAAAATACAGTAGATCTCATTAAACTTGGTTGAGCTGATTATTTGAATAATACAGGATTAAGCAGAATATTAAAATTGGTGCAGTGGTTAGAATGCAGTACTGCAGGCTATTTCTGCTGCGTGCCAGCTGCCTGCATTTTGGCAGTTCAAATCTGCCAGCTGCCTGCAATTTGGCAGTTCAAATGTCACCATGTTGAAGGTTGGCTCAGCCTTCCATCCTTCCAAGATGGGTAAAATGAGGACGCAAATTGTTGGGGGCAATATGCTGACTCTTTAAACTGCTTAGAACAGGGCTGTAAAGCACTGTAAATCAGTATATAAGTCTAAAGTTGATCCTCAGTCCATCGGTGTAGCAATTTTCGGTTAGCCTAGCAATAAGTTAACATTTTATTTTATATTCAAGATATGCTCACACATCTGATGATCTCCTCCTTCAGCCATCCAATTTGGAAGGCTCAATTTGGTCTGTGTGATTGGTGTAGTCCCTCCGATGGCAACCTCTGCTACGAAGACTAGAGGGATGGAATTAAGTCAACTGTCAAACAATTTCATAAAATGTAATTCCTGCCTTATGCATTCACCATTCTTCTCATTCCCTCTCAATCAGCTACACAATTATGGTCTAGAATCCTGTAGGGGGTGAGAATGGGTATCACACCTGGGAGACAATGTAATTCACATCATTGTGACATTGGCCAATCAAAGGTTTTCTGTGTTGTGTTGGGGCCGCAATTGCTGCTTCCAAGAACTGACTGGAAGAAATTAGAAAGAGGAATTGAATTTGCGCCGAAATTTCATCTAGTTACTGGAATTGCTGGTCAAGATTTCCAAGTGAAGCCTTAAAGTGGAATACTTTATTATGTCCTTTGTATTGTATTGTATTGCATTTTATTATTTGTATGCCGCCCTTCTCCAGGAGGGACTCAGGGCGGCGAACAATTCAAGGGGGAAAAAAAGGGGGAACATAAAAGACAAAATACAAATAATAAAAGTAGACAACAGTCGCACAACCATACATGTCGAGAGGGGAGGGAACTCATCACCCCCAGGCCTGCCGGCAAAGCCAGGTTTTGACGGCTTTTCGGAAGGCCTGGAGAGAGGTGAGGTTCCGAATCCCTGCGGGGAGTTCATTCCAGAGGGCCGGAGCTGCCACAGAGAAGGCCCTCCCCTGGGTAATAGCCAGGTGGCATTGGCTGGTAGATGGCACCCAGAGGAGGCCAACCTTGTGAGATCTAATGGGTCTGTGGGAGGTAATTGGCAGCAGGCGGTCTCTCAAGTACCCAGATCCAATACCATGAAGGGCTTTATAAGTTACGACTAGCACCTTGAAGCGTATCCGGAGACTGATCGGTAACCAGTGCAGCTCGCGGAGGATAGGTGTAACGTGGGTGTACCGAGGTGCACCCACAATTGCTCGTGCGACTGCGTTCTGGACGAGTTGAAGTCTCCGAATACTCTTCAAGGGCTGCCCCAGGTAGAGCGCATTGCAGTAGAACACCAATTTCAGACAAAGAGACTAATAAGGAAGAATTAGCCAAAAGAAGAAAAAAATTTCATCCATGACTAAATTCTTCCTTTCCTTTCCTCTTCCCTTATTCTTTTTTCCCTTCCTTTCCTCATTTCTTCCTTTCCTTTCCTTCCTCATTTTTTCTTTCCTTTCCTTCCCTTCCTCTCTTCTTCCTTCCCTTCCCTTCCTCTTTTCTTCCTTCCTTTCCTTTCCGTATCTGCGCTTTGGAAACCACTAAAACCCACCTTATCAAACAGGGATGCAGTTAAAAAAAAAGACAATATTAAAAAAAACCCAGTGGCTACAGCAGTAGGAAACTCTGTCCGATTTTTAATGTATGATGGGCAAAATTTTGATCACCCAGTTGATAGGTTCCATTGCATCATTTCTTTGTCCCTCCTAAATCTGCCTTTTATGAAAATAGTTTGAGATTATGCCTTGGGGTTTTCACATTCTTCCATCTTTCTTGTGCTCTGTCTTGATATTTTCCAGTTCTACTTAAAATAACTCCAGAATTGAACAGTAGGCTTCCGGTTAGGACCTTTATGGCTCTTTGAATGTTTAAGATTGCCAATGATTCTCAATCATCCAGGTCATGGTTGTCCCAAAGGTGCTTTTTCAAGAGGCAACTGGATTTCCTTGTTTTTTCTTTGAAGACATTTCACTTCTCATCCAAGAAGCTTCTTCAGCTCTGACTGGATGGTGGGGAATGGAAGGATTTATATTCCTTGCAGACGGCTGGTCATTTGCATCCTTTTGGAGAGTCATTGAGGCCACCTGGAGGTTTATCTGTATCCTCAGGGTCACCTTAGTGGTGCAAATGAGTGTTGAGCCTTCTTGGAACTGCTGAAAGGACTTTCTTGTAGACTGGAGATAGACGGTGTCGTATCCCTTCCCCTCTGCTGAAAGAGAACGGTTCGAGGACAGAGATAAACCTCCAAGTGGCCTCAACGACTCTCTAAAAGGATGCAAATGACCAGCTGTCTGCAAGGAGTATAAATCCTTCCGTTCCCCACCATCCAATCAGAGCTGAAGAAGCTTCTTGGGCGAGAAGCAAAACATCTTCAAAGAAAAAGAAGAAAGTCAGGTGCCTCCTGAAAAAAAAGCACCTGTGGAACAGGTAAAGCCCTGGGTTTTATTTTATTTTTTATTTGTGCCGGATCCTGGCATTTTATAAAGCAGTCACACTATATTCTCAATTTCCTTTTTCCCCCCTGAAATTACTTGTTTGGTATCAGGCCCTTGAATGCTTCTATTATGAGTGTTTGTATTAGGGAAACTGTGACTCCAAATGGGGTTTATTTTAGGAATATTAGCAATGCTTTCCTGCAGCAACGCTAGTTTATCGATTTTTCCCCTCTGTGCCATTTTTCTTTTTGTTACAGATTCATTTTCAAGAGCATCTTCACCGTACAAATATCCACTGGATGATAAATCACATCTTAAAATCTATTAGCTTTTTTTTTTTTTAGCTTTTCATGATGACCCGAAAGCAGCAACTGAAATTCTTTATTGTTCTTTCCTATCACAGTTTAAGACTGTGGGTAGGGATAGAAGAGTAAACCTTTCCCGTGGTCACTTTTTAAAAATCATTGCTTGTTTTATTAACTTGGACCGTTACGATGGTAACATGTGGGTCTTATTACAGGTAGTACGGCCACAAGTGAGCCCAAAATCAATGGAATACTTTTACATACTTTCGGACTGCTAGGTTGGCAGAAGCTGGGACAAGTCACGGGAGCTCACTCCGTTACGCGGCACTAGGGGTTCAAACCGCCGAACTACCGACCTTTTTGATCGACAAGCTCAGCGTCTTAGCCCCTGAGTCACTGCATCCCTTGCAATTTTGGTTGATTTTATCCTATCCTTAAATGATCTTGGTTTACAGGTCAAGCAATCAAGTATCCAAATTTGTTTATAATAAATTATTCAGAGTGATTAAAATAGAAACAAACACACACACACACACACACCTTTCTGAGTTCATTCTTTGGGGTTTTTTAAAAATAAATTTTATTGAGTTTCTATTAATTCCATTTCTTTGTGCTTAATAAACATCATGTTGTCTGGGTATTTAATTTGCTTAACAATACAGATTCCATTCTTACTCCCTTTTTTTCCAACCACTTAGTAAACCTGAAGATTCAAACTTGGCAAACCAATTGCTATACAATACAGGCAACTATCATTTGGGAAAGCTGCACAAAGTATATTATCATATATCAAGGATGATTTGGTATCCTAAAAACTATGCCTAGGTCTGCACTGCAATGCACTCAAAAACTCAGAAGACGGTGACTGACCCAGATTGGATCCTGCAAAATATTATATATATAAATCTACCTTGCAACATACATAGGAATAAAGGAATAGGAGAATAAATGCACACATCGCAGAACACAAGAACACAGTCAGAAAAAAAGAAAAAAACTTCCTCCCTTTTCCAGCACCTTAAAGCAACAGGATATGAAATTGATTTTGAAGGAACCAGGTTAATCTCCAAAACAGAACACTTCAACAAGAGAATAATTATGGAAGCTATCGAAATAGAGAAACACCCTCACAACATGAATAAACGTAACGATACCTCCCACCTAACAGACATCTGGAAACCAGCCCTAGTCAACAAACGAACCCCACCCACCACCCAGGCCGTTACAACACGAAACAACAATGGACACACAGCCAGCACCAATCTACCAATCATGATACAACCCCCAACCAATCACTCCACTTACTGAAACAAAGCCAGCACTCCACACCCACCCACCAAGATTTATAGAAAGACGGCAGCTCCGATCACACTTTAAGCCCAAAACCCAGCCTGAAGATGGCAAGTAAGATCTCGCTGAAACGTTGCCAAACTGCACTATCCTCCTCTCTTCTCCTCCCCTCCCCTGCCTTGCCTTCCCTTGCCCAATCCAGTCCAGTCTTCCATTCAGTGATGGGATTCAAAAATTTGTTACTATCAGTTCTGTGGGCGTGGCTTGGCAGGCATGGTGTGGCTTGGTGGGCATGGCAGGGAAGGTTACTGTAAAATCTCAGTTCCCATCCTACTCCAGGGGAAGGTTACTGAAAAATTCCCCTTCCCTCCCAATCACCTGGGACTCGGGAGGCAGAGAATAGATGGGGGCGCGGCCAGCCAGAGGTAGTATTTGCTGGTTCTCTGAACTACTCAAAATTTCCGCTACCGGTTCTCCAGAACTGGTTAGAACCTGCTGAATACCTCCTCTGTTTCCATTACATTCCATAGGAGAGGGTCTCCCCCTCCCTCGCTGCACAATACTGGCCCAAAATTGTGTAGTTTCAGAGAGCTCTGCACCAGGATTTGATTAATAGTCTGTGAGTAGCTGAATGTGTCTTACAGCAAGTGCCATATGGTACATTATCACTTTCATTATCAACTGCATCTTAGTGACAAGTACAGTTCCTGACAAGCAGGGAATCATTTAATAGGAAAGAGGGAAGCCATAATTTGCAGAAGTAGGATTCGCTTGACATCCTAGGGCACAGCGGCTGACTTTGGGGCAAAGTGTGTAGTTTTGCTCACAACACTAACATATGCCACAACAGGGGGGGGGGAACCTGAATGTTGCTGTTATTCAAAGCAGCCCTTTGAGGGGGCTGGTAGTCTGGTAGATGGATAATATTTAACGCGGCTGTCATAATAGGGAAGGCTGAAAGAAGTTTATCATCACCATGTTAGGGAAAACGCCTTGGAGACCATAGCTTAACATATGAGGCAGGGATGCCGGGATCCATTAAAAGGAGAAATGGCAGCAGGTTTAGGATCTGCTAAAAGGCATAAGGATGTGAGCAAATGTTTGCTTTTTCCCTAGATTTCTCCCTCCTCTCTGTATCTCTCCCCCCCTCTTTTTTCTGTCTATCTGTCTCTTTCTCTCTCTCTCTCATTTTCTCTCTCTCTCTTTTTCTGCCCATCTTTTTCTCTCTTTCTTTCTCTCCCTCTTTCTCTCTCATTCTCACTTGCTCATTCTCTCTGTCTGCCTGTCTCTGTCTTGCTTTTTCTGCCCATCTCTTGCTCGCTCGCTCTCTTTCTCTCTGTCTGTATGTCTCTCTTTCTCTATTTCTCATTCTCTCTCTGTCTTTCTGTCTCTCTCTTTTTCTCTCTCATTCTCTCTCTGTCTTTCTCTCTGTCTCTTTCTCTCTCTCTTGCTGCCCATCTTTCTCTCTCTGTGCATCTCTCTTTCTCATTCTCTCTCTCTGTGTCTCTCTTTTTCTGCCATCTTTCTCTTTCTTTCTTTCTTTCTTTCTTTCTTTCTTTCTTTCTTTCTCCGACTCTGTAATTCTATGTTCTTTGAAAGAGAGAATAATAGAGAAGAGCATCAAGGATAATTAGGGCACTGGAGGTTACACCATAAGATGAATGACCGAGGGAACTAGGAATGTCTTCTTTCTAATGGAAACAAGAATTAGGTGAGACATGATAGCAGCCTTCCAATATCTCAGGGGCTTCCACAAAGAAGAGGAGGTTGACCTATTCTGCAAAGGACCTGAAGGCAGGAGAAGAAGCAATGGGTGGAAACTAATCGATGACAGAAGCAACCTAGAATGAAGGAGAAATTTCCTGACAGTGAAATTAACAATTAACCAGTGGAACAGCTTGCCTCCAGAAGCTGTGAGTGCTCCAACACTGGAAATTAATACCACTTTTAATGCCTTGGTAAGGAGACACTTGGAGTACTGCATCCAGTATTGGTCACCACGATGTAAAAAAGATGTGGAGACACTGGAAAGAGGGCAGAGAAGAGCACCAAAGAGGATTAGGGGACTGGAGACTAAAACATACAAAGAACAGTTGCAGGAACTGGGTATGTCTAGTTTAATGAAAAGAAGGACCAGGGGAGACATGATAGCAGTCTTCCAATATCTCAGGGGCTGCCCCAAAGAAGAGGGAGTCAAGCTATTCTCCAAAGCACCTGAAGGCAGGACAAGAAGCAATGGGTGGAAACTAATCAAGGAGAGAAGCAACCTAGAACTAAGGAGAAATTTCCTGACAGTGGGAAAAATTAATCAGTGGAACAGCTTGCCTCCAGAACTTGTGAATGCTCCAACATTGGAGTTTTTTTAAGAAGAGGTTGGATAACGATTGTCTGAAGTGGTGTAGGGTTTCCTGCCTAAGTAGGGGGTTGGACTAGAAGACCTCCAAGGTCCCTTCCAACTCTGTTATTCTATTCTATTCTAAAAAGTTTTTAAGAAGGTACCGGACAACCATTTGTCTGAAATGGTATAGAGTTTCCTGCTTGGGCATGAGGTTGGACTAGAAGACCTCCAAGGTCCCTTCCATCTCTGTTATTCTGTTCAATATTCTAGGCAACAGAAGAGTTGTTCCTCTTGATGTTGCTCTTATTGACATTGAGGGATATTGGTCTCATGTGGCGTTAGTTCTTGTAAATTTTTGCTGGTTGTAATCAATATTTTTGATGGATTAAGTGGGAGGTGGAAGAAAGCAACCCTATTTGCAAGCGATTGTTTTCAGTCTGTAAAATCCTTTTTTTTCACCCAGCGATGCAAGAAATCTCGACTTCACCAGCAACCAGCCAATAGAACATTTCATTTTTTTTCCATTGGTCGAATGGAGCGGTCTTTGTGGTTTTGATTTTCCTTTCCTTTAAATTCATCCCTGAGTTCCAAATGCAGATATTTTGCAGCTGAGGGCAGCATTGGTTTAGGAAACCTGCAGTTTTTAATATATTGCGGGAGAGAGGCAATGTTATTTTCAACTATCTTTGTGGTCATGCGTGTTGTGATACATTGGAGAAAGAAGAAGAATAAAAACCAAGATTCCTGGGGCTCTGTCGCAGCTTTTATTTTTTTTAAAACAAAAGGAAGGAAGGAAGGGAGAAAGGGAGAAAGAAATATAGCAGTACAAGCCTTCGTGAAATGCACAACATTTATAGAGCAATAGCAAGATTCTGTAAACAGGAGTTAATAATCCGTCAACAATCGGAATAAAATATAGTAGCATTATCTTTCCAGCGTTTTATTTTTTATATATATAACCTTAGTAGCACACGGCAATATAAAACACTACAGTGATTCTTTGTACTGTTATTGTTCCTCTTTTCCTGATAAATATGTCCTGTTCAGGTATATTTTGAGGACAGGAAATAATATAGAGGAGACATGCAGGCATGGACCGGGGGTGGGGGGGGGTGTCCTGTCCCTCCCAGGAGTCTCCACATGGCCCATTTTGGATGCCAGGTGTAGGGCCCATGTGACAGCTCTGGGAGGGCAAAAAATGGCTCTCCTGGAAATTCTGGAAGTCCAGAAATGGGCCCATTTCCAGCCTCCAGAGGGCCTCCAGAATCTGGGGAGGCCTTTTTCGCCCTCCCTGAGGCTCTAACCCTAACCCTAACCCCCCTCCACTGAGGTGCAGGAGGCTGAGTAGGCACACCCACCATGCCCATCCAGCAACTGGGCAGAGAACCGGTTGCAAACATTTTTCAATCCCACCCCTAGTCGCATACATGCGCAGGGGTAGGGGAGGGGGGGATATCATGTGTGCATGCGCAGGGGGCAGGGCGCATTGCATTATGGATGTGGGCACATGCATACATGCTGTTGTGCCATGCATACACAATTTCGGCACGCAAGGACAGAAAGGCTAGACATCACCGATATAGAGCTTTGTCACCAGTGGTGGGATTCAGCTGGTTCGCACCTATTCGGGAGAACCGGTTGTTAACTTTCTAAGCAGTTCGGAGAACCGATTGTTGGAAGAAATCTCCTTTTGTTTTTTTCCACTTTACAGGGCTAATCCTGTAAGGAAGGCAGGAAGGAAACATTCTGGTGTTCTTTCTAGACTCATCTTTGTTGACCTGCTTACAGAAAGTGCCTCTCTGGTTAACCCTTATGACATTGCAACAGCTAAGGCAAAGAGCCCATCGACCTGAGTGACCTTGAGTTGGCAAAGCCCACCCAGTCACATGACCACCAAGCCCCACCTACCCAGATGGTCATTAGGGCAGAGAACCGGTTGTTAAATTATTTGAATCCCACCACTGTTTGTTGCCCAACCATGGCAAATTATTAAATGGATTGGATTCCGACTCTCAAGATTTCTCGCCTAATGTGGTTATGGCTGAGAATTCGAGACATTAAAAAAATCACCCAGGTTTCCCTGAACATAGCTAAAATTTATGGTGATTTTTCTTTTTTCTTTTAGCGACTCTGTAGCCCCTTGCATTGGGATAGAGTTGGGACGACTGATTGGTGTTTGAGTATTTACTGGCCTGCTTCCCTTCCTGAGGCCTATGTGGGGCTCACAGCAAACAATTATTCACTGCACCCAGAGACAGAAATATCTGTTGCTACCTAGGCCTGAACTCACAATCTCCTAGAGGTTTGGTTTTGGTTTGGTTTTATTGGGATTTATATGCCGCCCTTTTCCCTGAGGGGACTCAGGGCGGCTTACAACCACAGGGGAGGGGAAGTGCAAGGTCAAAACAAACACTTTGTGAACAAAAGAAAAGTAATAAAACACAACTTTCATTCAGCAATCAAACACTCGGGCGGGTAATTGGAAGCCTATCCCCAGGCCTGCTGGGAGAGCCAGATCTTGAGGGCTGCGCGGAAGGTCTGGATCGTGGTGAGGGTGCGGATCTCCATGGGGAGCTCGTTCCATAGGGTCGGGGCAGCAACAGAAAAGGCTCTCCTCCGTGTGGTCGCCAGTCGACATTGACTGGCAGATGGGATTCGGAGGAGGCCCAGTCTGTGCGATCTGATTGGTCGATTTAGGGAGGTAATCGGCAGAAGGCGGTCTCTTCAAGGTGGAAAGAATTCCACCCCTAGGCCACTGTACCCCTCTAGATAACTGTTATTATATTCTCCGTGAAATTAGGCTGACTTTGATTAGTCATCGGTGAACTTACTGCCAATTGTGATATTTTAAAGCTTCTTTTGCTTTTACTTTATTTCCATTTTTTAATAACTCTCATTCGACATTCAGATCAGTGACTATAATAATAATAATATTCAAAATATAAATAAGATTAGGGTCACATAAGACTGAACTTAGGGACATGGAGTATTTCCATAAGAATTCTTGTCCCTGTAAAGTGAGCCACGGTGGCACAGTGGTTAGAGTGCAGTACTGCAGGCTACTTTTGCTGACTGCCAGCTGCCTGCAATTTTGGCAGTTCAAATTTCATCAGGCTCAGGGTTGACTCAGTCTTCCATTCTCCCGAGGTCAGTAAAATGAGGAGCCAGATTGTTGGGGGCAACATGCTGACTCTGTAAACCGCTTAGAGAAGGCTGTAATGCATTGTGAAGCTGCATATAAGTCTAAGTGCTATAGTTAGTCCTTCCTTCCTTCCTTCCCTCCCTCCTTCCTTCCTTCCTTCCTTCCTTCCTTCCTTCCTTCCTTCCTTCCTTCCTTCCTTCCCATGGTGGTGCAGTGGTAGGAATGCAGCATTGCAGGCTGACTCTGCCAACTGCCAGCAGCTCAATCCTGACCAGCTCAAGGTTGACTCAGTCTTCCATCCTTCTGAGGTCAGTAAAATGAGAGCCCAGATTGTTGGGGGCAAGAGGCTGACTCTATAAACTGCTTAGAGAGGGCTATAAAGCACTGTACAGCAGTAAATACAGTAAGTCTAAGTTCTATTGATAGTCCTTCCGTCCTTCCGTCCGTCCTTCCGTCCGTCCCTCCCTCCCTCCCTCCCTCCCTCCCTCCCTCCCTCCGTCCCTCCCTCCCATGGGGGCACAATGGTCAGAATGTGGCATTACGGACTGACTCTGCTGACTGCCAGCAGTTCGATCCTGACCGGCTCAAGGTTGACTCAGCCTCCCAGCCTTCTAAGGTGGGTAAAACGAGGACCCAGATTGTTGGGGGCAACAGGCTGACTCTGTAAACCGCTTAGAGAGGGCTGTAATGCATTGTGAAGCTGCATATAAGTCTAAGTGTTATAGCTAGTCCTTCCTTCCTTCCTTCCATCCATCCTTCCTTCCTTCCTTCCTTCCTTCCTTCCTTCCTTCCTTCCGGCGGTGCAGTGGTTGGGGGCAAGAGGCTGACTCTATAAACTGCTTAGAGAGGCCTATAAAACACTGTACAGCAGTAAATACAGTAAGTCTAAGTTCTATTGCGAGTCTTTCCTTCCTTCCTTCCTTCCTTCCTTCCTTCCTTCCTTCCTTCCTTCCTTCCTTCCTTCCTTCCGTTCCCTCCCATGGGGGCACAGTGGTCAGAACGCAGCATTACGGACTGACTCTGCTGACTGCCAGCAGTTCGATTCTGACTGGCTCAAGGTTGACTCAGCCTCCCATCCTTCCGAGGTGGGTAAAACGAGGACCCAGATTGTTGTGGGCAACAGGCTGACTCTGTAAACCACTTAGAGAGGGCTGTAATGTATTGTGAAGCTGCATATAAATCTAAGTGCCATAGCTATTTAGATGCAGAAGGTCTTGGATGAAGAATCTAAAACAGATTAGCGAAAAGCAGAGAAAGGGGTGGCAGTGGCATGCGATCGTTGTAAGAAAGAACTCTAATTTGTTGAATAAAAGGCATGAAGGCAGACAGCATATCAAATCAAGGCATCTTAATGCAATTAATGCTGCAGATAATAAGCCAAGCCTATTTCTCATGCCGTGAATAAAAGGCTGAAAATTCATATTCAAAAGATACTTTTGTTTACTAATATTTTGATGTCGAGATTGCACTCATAAAAACAGAGCAAACACTAATAAATCCAATCCTTTCCCCCATGGCTCTGCAGAGCTTTGGGGCAGAGAAATCGGCAACAATTAATACTCAAACACTTTGCAATAACATGTTCCTGTAGTTTAGAGTCATTGCTTCTCTTATCAACTAATTAAAAACAACTTGAGGCTAAGCTACCCAATAAACAGGCTGAAGAAAACAAACAGAATAAATGTAAATATATTCTCCTCTGTTGGGCTCCTGGAATTGGTGGCGCAGGATACATTAATTTGCAGTGAATAAAAGAGCACCAAAGACCTCAGCAGCTGTTAGTGTGCATACAGAAAACATACACACACCTACACATATACATTATGCATATACATACACACACACATGCACACACACACACACATGCATACATACACATATACATATACATTATACATACATACATACACACACACACACACACACACTCACACATGCATACACATATACATTATACATACACACACATATACACACAGGCATACATACACATACACATGATACATATACATATACACATATAGATACCTACACACACATATACACATGCATACATACACATTATACATTATACATACACACACAAACATATATACACCCACACATATATAATATGCATACACACAAACATTTATACATACATAAGTACATACATACACACATATACACACACATACACACATACATACATGTACATTATACATATACACACATAAGCATATACATTATACATACATATACATATACATATACATATACACATACACATACACATACACACATACATACATATATAAAACCAATGTTGTTGTATTTAAGTACAATGACAATAAAGATTATACTTATACTTTTATACTTATATATACACATATACATACATACATACATACATACATACATACATACATACATACATACATACACAGAAATATTTATACATACATACATACATACATACATACATACATACACATTTATACATATACATACTTACCCCTTCACACACATGCATACATATATGTGTATATACAAATGCATATATTTTATTTATTTATTTAGGTTGTCAATCATATACAAGATAACAGGTATGAAAATAAAATGAATATGAACACAGGAAATGGGTACGAATAAATGGGGACAGTAGGACAGGGACACACACACACACACACAAGACACACACACACACACACAAATCAAATAATTTAAAAGGGTGAATTAATTTGTGTGTGTGTGTGTGTGTGTGTGTGATAGAGAGAGAGAGAGCGAGAGAGAGAGAGAGAGAGAGCGAGACAGAGAGAGAGAGAGAGAGCCAGAGAGAAGTTACAGCAAAAATGCCTTATGACCAGTTTCCACACTTAGGATCATTGCATCATCCCCTTGGTCACATGATCAAAATTTGGATGCCTGGCAACCTCTCTGTATTTATGACGGTTGCAGTATCCCCTGGTCATGTGATCAGCATGGCCGTCGGACAAGCAAAGTCAACGAGGACGCCAGATTCTCTTAACAACAATGTTGTTGACAACTGCAATGATTCACTTAAGTGTGGCCAGAAAAGTTGTGGGTGGGTGGGTGGGTGGAAGGGAGGGAGAGAGAGAGGGAGAGGGGAGAGAGGGAGGGAGGGAGGAGAAAAGGAAGAAGAATAGCAACAGCACTTAGACTTCTATATCGCTTCATAATGCTTCGAACTCTATACTGTGGGCAGATTGAGACTGCAGTACTGCATTCTAACCACTGCGCCACCACAACTCTATAATCCCGAGAAAGACAATGAATAAGGAACTCCTCCCAAAACCCAGACATTCGAGAGATTAGGGTGTGGTTTGGATCCACAATCTTCTGTTACAGTTGCAGTTAGAAGATTACACCGAAATCTTCCAACTGTAACCAATAAAGTATGTGTGTGTGTGTGGGGGGGGGGGGTAGCTTCCCGTGAACCTATGCATGAGAAGTCTTGCTCCCCTTCTTAAGTTACTTATTTGTTTAAAAAAATTTCTTGTCTCTCCACTCTTGGTGCTGCTTTTGTTCTGATTGTCGCCACCTTGTTACAAGACACGGCAGTTTTCAAAGGACTCACATTGTGCAACCCACCTCCTATTCAGAAGTATTAATTGCCCAATGGGTCAAAACTGAATCCCCAAGTAGCTGGAGGTCTTCCAGCTTATCTTTCTTTGCCGTAATTCAGCTGGCATGTCAGATAAGAGCATTCTTCACATAGAGAGCAGAAAAGGTCTATAGAGATTCTCAGACAACCGAGTCACGGTTGTCCCAAAGTTGCTTCTTCTAAAAGCAACTGGGCTTCACTTTTCCTTGAAGTTCAGAACTGAAGCTTCTCCAGATGTGTGTGTGTGTGTGTGTGTGTGTGTGTGTGTGTGTGTGTGTGTTTGTGTATGTAGGCATATATGTTGCATTTGTGCTGATAAATAAATGAAGGGGGACTAAATAGATCTATTTCAAGCTATTTACCTCTCATCAGCTAGCCATACCCTTACTGGGATTCGAACCTGGGCTGTTTTTACATGTTAGGCAGTTGTATTAGCCTCTAAGCTAATCAGTTGCGCCCCTTTCTGGATCGGGATGCTCTGTGCACAGTCACTCATGCCCTCGTCCTTTCTCACCTGGACTACTGTAACGCTCTGTACATGGGGCTGCCCTTGAAGAGCACCCGGAGGCTTCAACTGGTCCAGAATACAGCCGTGTGGGTTATTATGGGGGTAGTTAGGTGCTCCCATGTTACACCCCTTTTAGGCGGCCTGCACTGGTTGCCGGTTGTCTTCCGGGTACGATTCAAGGCACTAATTATGACCTTTAAAGCGCTCCATGCCTTAGGCCCAGGATACCTACGAGACCACCTACTGCCACCGGTAGCCTACCACCGTCCAGTGCGATCCCACAGAGTTGGCCTCCTCAGGGTGCCGTCGGCCAGACAGTGTCGGCTAGCAACCCCCAGGGGGAGAGCCTTCTCCCTCTGGAATGAGCTGCCCCCGGAGCTTCGCATAATCCCCGACCTCCGGTCCTTCCGACGCTCCCTAAAAAGTTGGCTTTTCCAGCAAGCCGGCCTGGCCTGAATAGAATAAAATATAGGATTGATTTGGTTGTTAATTTTAATTTAATTTTTAAATTTTATTGTAAATATCAATTGGGGTTTTTTGGGGGGATACTTTATTTAATGTCCCTTTTAATTTTTGTAATATGTGTTTTCTTTTATGTTATATGCTGCCCTGAGTCCTTGGGAGAAGGGTGGCATATAAATCTAATAAACTTAAACCTAACCTAAGCCACAAGTTCTCCCCCCCTTATCAGCTGAGCCAAGCAAATGATTAAGGGTTATGTCAAAGCAGCTGGTACGCCAAATTATTTATCAGCACAAATGCAACACAAAAATGGTTTTCTGCTTAGAAAGCTTCTAGGGTGGAGCTGAAAGGCAAAAGGGAAGCAGCATGCTCCCTCCCATATTTGAGCATACCAGGTGCTTTGGCATAACACTTATTGTATATACAGTATGTATATATGTATATAAAAGGTAAAAGTTCCCCTCACACATATGTGCTAGTCGTTTCCCGACTCTAGGGGGCAGTACAAAGCTGAAGAACCCTCCCACCGATCCATCCATCCATCCATCCATCCATCCATCCATTTTGCACAATGATTACAATGCAATCTTGCAAATTGACTCTGCCCACAGCCAGAAGTTCGATCCTGACTGACTCGAAGTTGACTCAGCCTTCCATCCTTTACCAAGCTTGGTAAAATGAGGACCCTTTGGGGATGTAAATTCTATGGTTTACTCTATGGAAAACCAGTGAGGAGGGGAGAGATGGAACATTACTGCTTTCCCCCCAGTCAATTTCTCAGTCTCTAAAACATATTCGGGATTTTTCCGTTCTCTTGGGAAAGTGGACAAGTGAATAGTAGAGGTTGAGGTTCATATCATTCTACTTATTAATGATAATATAGTTTTATGGAATTGTCCCAGGGATGCCATGAAGAAGGTGAAAATGGTTGAGATAAGGTCATTCCTTGAGACTCACGATAGCTGCCTGCAGTGGAGCAAACGCCAACAAAAGGTTAGGTGTATCCTGGTAGGTGTAACTTGGCATCCTAATCCTGAATTTTTTAACCTGTGTTACCCATGTGTAAGAAGTTTTGGAGTTTCAATCACTCCAGCTGTACCCTCTGTTTGATATTGTTAGCTCTTCATGGGCAAATATCTCTGTGCCGTGATCTAATGGGAATGGTGCGGTCTTTGGTGCTGGGTGAGCCTGGATATTTTCGTGCAGACCTTTCATCACCAAACTAGGTAACATCATCAGTGCTAGATGATGATAGAATCGAATAGAAAAGAATGGAAAAGAATGGAATGGAATGGAATAGGGGAATTCTGAATAGAATAGAATAGAATATGGAAAGAATAGAATAGAATAGAATAGAATATGGAAAAAATAGAATAGAATATGGAAAGAATAGAACAGAATAGAATAAAATAGAATAGAATATGGAAAGAATAGAATAGAATAGAATAGAATAGAATAGAATAGAATAGAATAGAATAGAATAGACCTGGCCAAGTATGATTGGATACACAAGGAATTTGTCTTTGGTGCAGATGCTCTCAGTGTACTTAAGGAGAATAAAATACATTCATCAAGAATAAAAAGATATAACTTTTAGTGATAGTCAAAAGTTACTAATAAGCTACCAAATCATATTAGGAAACAAATAAAAACAATATAAATTTAAAGATACAAGCAACAGGCTATTGTCATGAGTTGGAAGAGATAGATACTAGTAAGGAAGAGAAGAATAATAGTAATATAGTCTTAGTAAATTACTTTACAGTGTTGTGGAATTAGTTGTTAAGCAGAGTGATGGCATTCAGGAAAAACTGTCCTTGTGTCTAGTTGTTCTGATGAGAAGTGCCCTTTAATGTGGTTTTGAGGGCAGAAGATGAAACAACTTATGTCCAGGATGTGAGGGGTCTGTAGATATTTTCACAGTCCTCTTTTTGACTCGTGCAGTGTACAGATCCTCAATGGAAGGCAGGTTGGTAGCAACTGTTTTTTGTGCAGTTCTGATTCTCCTCTGAAGTCTGTGTCTGTCTTGTTGGGTTGCAGAACCAAATCAGACAGTGATGGAGGTGCAGATGACAGACTCAATCATTCCTCTGTAGAACTGTATCAGCAGCTCCTTGGGAAGTTTGAGCTTCCTGAGTTGGCACAGAAGGAACATTCTTTGTTGTGCTTTTTGGATGATGTTTTTGATGTTAGGTGTCCATTTTAAGCCTTAATTAATTAATAATGAATTATCTGCAAGAAAATAATCAAACTCTGAGAGCATCAAAGCTACAAATATTCTCTTCTGTCACTACTATTGGCATTTTTTCTGTTGTTCTTTTTTTAAAATGACCTCCCCTGATGAGATATTTTCTTATCGTTGCTTGTTTGGATTCCCAGCCTCCATTTATACCTTTGACAAAGAAGAAGATGTTATCTGTACTTTTATGTTTAATTTATTTCCAATTAAATTAATGCTGATTCAGCAACGGTATTAACATATTTCAATTAATTAATTCATATTAACGACAGCAACAGAATTGGAGGTTATTGTGGTGCTGGAAACAAATGAACCATGTCACAGAATATATATATATATATATTTGTATCTGCTTGCTTGCTATAGCAGCCTGATTTTTATCATAATTCATGAGAAATTAATAAGCATTCATAATGAATAAACGTGGGGACAATTTAATGACTGTTCAACAGCAGTTCATGCACAACAAATCCAAATGTTTATCAAAGATGTTCATAAACTTGTTATATGAACATTTTTAATGAACTACAGAAATCTTAATCAGCATTCATTTATGAGTTCTACGGCAGTGGCATTCTCTGAGGACGTGTTAGGGGCCAAAGAAAGCGAGAGAAGCTACTTTAAATAGGGGCAAAATAAAAGAAAAAGAAAATATCACACTGGAACACGAGGCAGTTACTTCATTTTAAACTTTCATAGAGAAAAACAGAGTTGGAAGGAACCTTTGAAGTCTTCTAGTTCAACCAGCTACAATTTATTTTCCAAAGCACCTGAAGGCAGGAAACCTGGCCCTCAATGTCGATGTCACCTACCCAGGTAATGAAAGTCCTGCTTAGGAACTGTTGATGACATTGGAATTAGAGAATACTTGAGAGACCGCCTACTGCCAATTACCTCCACTAGACCGATTCGATCGCATCGATTAGGCCTCCTCCGAATCCCATCTTCTAGCCAGTGCAAACTGGCAACTACCCGGAGGAGGGCCTTCTCGGTGGCTGCTCCGTCCCTTTGGAACGAACTCCCCGTGGAGATTCGGACCCTCACCACCCTCCAGTCCTTCTGCGCCGCTGTAAAGATCTGGCTGTCCCGGCTGGCCTGGGGTTAAGATTGTAGCCCCACTCGAATTGTGCGATTGTTGTGTTCTTTTTAACATGCTGTATTGTCTATTGTTTGTCTTTTCCCCCTCCCTTTTTGAATTCTGAGCCGCCCTGAGTCCCCTCAGGGAAAAGGGCGGCATACAAATAAAGGCAAAACCAAACCAAACCAGTCATAGTTCAAACAGTATACATTGGAATCATGGAAAGAAAAGGGAACGACAAAGATAGAGATGGTATTCAGCCGGTTCCAACCAGTTCACCTGAACCGGTAGCGGTGAACTGTGGGTGGGCGTGGCAAACTGTGGGTGGGTGTGGCCTCCCCCAGGCTCCAAAATGTCCTATGTATGCTCACTTTCAATGCCACAAACATGCATGCACACTGTGTATGTGAGCAAAGTGAATACATGGAAGGCCACACTCATGTGCAGAAGATGTGCACGATGCGAGCATGCACGCACGCACTCTCACAGTGGCAAACCAGTGGTAAACCTAAGTGAACCCCATCGCTGAACAGAGATAACCATTTTGGAAGATTTTAACGCGCCCCCTTCTTTGCATATCATTGGATATATAATCCATATTCTTCCTATTGTGGACCTGGTATATGTTAAAGTGAATGATTCCTCTGCTAAGCGAAATAAATGCCGACAATCAAGAAATCCATTAATCAGGGGAACGTCAAAAGAAACGACACAGAATCCCAAAGTTTTGTGACACCCGCTGATTAGTCTTTCTGTTCAATTTATGATTCTGGTTATGCATCCAGCTTAAATTAAAAACGATGGAAAGTTCTTACGGTTACAAATTGCATCTCGTTCAAAGTGATTATCATTTCAATGCCAAGACACCATCCTCGCTAAGTTCAAATTTTATTCAAATTACAAGTGTGTCCTACTCAAGGAGCTGCGTATTAGCCATTTATTATTTAAGATGAGGTCATTTGCACAGCAGCGGAGTGAAAAACGTAGAGTAATTTTCATTAAATTCATAGAATCCATATATTGTATGTGGAAGCACCCATTACATTTCTCTAATGCACAACTACATCCGACTTCTTTTTCCCTGAGAGCCTCAGGGAAATCATTATTAAATGAACCTGCTAATTTGCTACGTGCTAATCATTTATTTTCATACACTAAAGCATGATTATAATATACAAATTAAACTTATCAGTTAGCATCAGTTTCTAGGCAAAATGTTAAGAACTCTACCTGCTTCCATTATCCTGGGTAAGGTGGAAGATTTCATGAGCAAAGGTGAGTTGGATAGATTGCACAGTCATTGTACACTTTAATGCCATGCAGCTGAGTGGGGCTTAGCAGAATAACAGAGTTGGAAGGGACCCTGGAGGTCTTCTAGTCCAACCCCCTGCTCAGGCAGGAAACCCTACACCTCTTCAGACTAATGGTTATCCAACCTCTTCTTAAAAACTTCCAGTGTTGGAGCATTCAGAAGTTCTGGAGGCAAGTTGTTCCATTGATTAATTGTTCTTACTGTCAGGATAATTCTCCTTAGTTCTAAATTGCTTCTCTCCTTGAATAGTTTTCATCTGTTGCTTCTCGTCCTGCCTTCAGTGCTATATATATGTGTGTGTGTGTGTGTGTGTGTGTGTGTGTGTATGTGTATGTATGTATATGTGTGTGTGTGTGTGTGTATGTGTATATATATATATATATATATATATATATATATATATATATATATATATATATATATATATTAGTGTGTGTGTGTTTGTGTGTGTGTGTGTTTGTGTGTGTATCAGGGGTGGGTTTCAACCGGTTCGTGGCGGTCCCCGCGATCCGGTTGGTCGCCGAACCCGGAAGTAAGTAACTTCCGGGAACGGCAAAGCCCCCCCCCGCACCCGCGCGCCCCCGTGCGCCCGCTCCCGCTCCTTACCCGGTTTTGCCGAATTCTGCGCTTCCACGCATGTGCAGGACGCATACAGCGCCTGCACGATCCTCCAGGAGCAGCTGGAGCATCGCACAGATGCTAGGACGCATGTGCGCGCTGCAAGCGTGCACGCGCACACCACGCGCATGCGCGAGGATGCCGCCGGCCTCGTTCCAACCGAACCGGTTGGAACGGGGCGAGAAACCCACCCCTGGTATGTATGTATGTATGTATGTATGTATGTATGTATGTATGCATGCATGTTTTTGTAGATTTTCATGGGTATAGGTATGCAGGTCTTGGCATATTCGCGTCTTTTCCCATGTAAGATTGACAGCATCTTGGCGATGTTTTGACAAGGTCCCACTCATCATCTTCAGGCTGGTGCCTCTGGCTTCGTGCTTGTGTGAGCAAAGCGTGATCGGAGCTGCCGTTTTTCTATAAATATAGGTGGGGGTGTGTGGAATGTTGGCTTTGTTGCTTTAAACGGATTGGCTGGCTGTGTTGTCACATCTTGATTGGTTGATGGAATTGATGTTTGGTGAGGGTGATTGGTGAAGGTGTCCTGTGTGGTTCTGGGTCCTGTGTCGGTTTTTGTGTCTGGGACTCATTTGTTGACTAGAGCTGGTTTCCAGATATCTGGCAGGTGGGAGGTATCATCACGTTTATTCATGTTGTATATGAATATATATATATATATATATATATATATATATATATATATATATATATATATATATATATATATATATATATATATATATATATATATATATGTAAGTTGTATGGTAGAGAAGAGTAGTTGTAAATGAAGATGCTAACACAGCTCCCTTTATCGGCTCCATTTATCGGCTCCATCCAACTGTAAGACCTGAAAGAAGCTTCTTGAATGAGAAATGAAACGCCTTTGAGGAAAAACAAAAGCCAGTTGCCTTTTGAAAAACCACCTTTGGATGACTTAAGAAAGTCTTCAGAGTAACTGCATGAAGGATGCTAAAGAGCTCGAAGCTCCAGAGAATAATTTCATGGTGTTCGTGGAATGTCAGAGTGAATAACGTTTTTCCTCCTCCTTCATACATTCATTCATAGAGATTATGCTCTCTGTAGCTGCTATCCAACAATGTCTTCAAGGAATAAAACATTACATTCTTATTATGTAAGAATATTTGGCCTTTTCTCAACATTCTTTCTTTGGCCATGCATGAAAACTCAAGGGCTCCTGGTTTCACAGAAACCTTTTTTTCTTGGCAATTGTAACAAAATGTTGTTGTTGTTTTTTTTAACTTCCTTCTGGATTTCATTTTCTTTGTTTACCATCCACTTTAGTTACAACCCTGGGATTTTGGGCTCTTTTCTATCCAATTAGTAACTCGATTCAGCTTTGACTAACTTTTGAGTTTGTCCAAAGTCAACAAAACCTTGCCAGTTTCTAAGGATGTCTCAAATTCACTTCAGAGAATTGGTGCAGGTAGAAGTTGGCTGCCAGAAATCAACTCTCTCTCAGAAGTTCTAATGTATGTTCGCTGTCCAAATATTTTGACAGACTGAGGAAAAATAGATTAGCAGATTTACCGCTTTTTTTTTTAATAGGGTCAAACATTCAGTGCTGAGCTCTCAACAAGTGCAGTTGGCATTGAACCAGAAATCTATGTTCATCGTTAAAGACTTGAAATTGCTACGAGAAAGTTTCCATGCTCCATAAATCTTGCCAAAAGCAGAATATGAAGCAAAATATCCTTCCCTTGGACAAAACACATGGGAAATAAAAAAAAAATCAATAAAAGCTGTATTAGATATTGTGTGCAACTCAATCTATAACAATGCAAACCTAATAACTGTACTCATTATAATATCTAATTTCCAGACTTCAGTAACCCAAGTTGGCAATTTACCATGATGCTAGATATATTTTTGATACGGTAATTCCAATTGTTGTTGGTGTCCCAACTTTCGTCACTGTTTTATGCACAATGAAGAATACACACATTTTTTTTTTACAAACAATGTGGTGCCTGAAATTACAACGTGTTAGATATTGTTCTTCATTATGAAACAAAGTAAAAAGCGAGAATAGTGTGTTGGTTATTGCAGTTTGAGAGATGCGCAAGAACAAAGGCAGGATGGCAAAAACGATCAAGGATAAATCTTGCAGCTCCAAAGCTGTGAGTATTTTCTTTCTTTCTTTCTTTCTTTCTTTCTTTCTTTCTTTCTTTCTTTCTTTCTTTTCTTTCTTTCTTTTCTTCAGTATAAACAATCATCATCATCATTTAATGACACCATAATTCCTTGTGGGATGGAGTTGAGGCAACTGAATGGAGCTAGCAGAGTATTTCATGGCCGGATGACTTCCCCGTTGCCAATGCAGAGTTTTTGTTCAGCAGATATAATCTCATTGTGCCCAGAGATAGAAATATCTGCCTCTACTAGGATCGAACTCACAGCCTCCTGATTGTGAGGTGAGAGCTCCACCTCTAGGCCATCACACCATGTTCTGACCTAGACTTCCCCAGTAGCACGTAGATGTGTCCTCGTCCCGATAAACCCCTTTTATTTAATTTAAGGTGAATTCCTCTCCAGCAAATTCCCAGCCCACAATCTTTCAAGATAGTTCGCAATTACGACCTTTATCAGGCTTGGAGAGTGGCCAGGCTGATATTTTTCAGATGCCGCAATGCTTTGCAAGGATGCAGGAATGAAGTAATTGTCTCCTGCAAACGCCACTCCCCTTTCGCTCCTCTTTTATCTCCTCTGGGAGGGGCCATTCACCGTCCATCTATGGCCTTACTCCCAAGTCGAACCATGTTCTTTAGCTGTTCCCTTCGTTTGGCAGTTCTGCACATGCGCACACTGGGAATAGGCTCCAGCTATTCTTCTGCCCCACTGATGCCCAGCTCTGAAGGCAGCTGATAACTGTCAGATGTCCCCAGCCCCCTCTCTGCCTCCGACACAGAGCCCTCATCAGAGCCTTCCCCAGGCTCCAGGACTGGCTCATGTTCCTCCCCAGCTTCATCATTGCATAGATCTGCTGCCAGCCCTGAAATCGTGGTCTCAAAATTACAAAATGATAATGTCAACAGCATATAAAGAAAATTTGTATAAGATGTTTTACAGGTGGAATCTAACCCCTGACGAGAATAGCAAGAATGTTCAAGAATAAATCAGAAAAGTGTTGGAAATGTCATCAGACACTGGGTTCATATTACCATATGTGGTGGACTTGCGCAGAAGCTGAAAGATATTGGACTAAGATCCACACGTGGTTGGAGAAAATGACACAAAAACGTATAGACTTTAAACCAGAGACTTTTTTTATTGGGAATTATACCAGAAATATATAATAAAGACTTGAAATACTTGATTGCAAATGTTTTAACAGCAGCTAGAATTGTATTTGCAAAAAATTGGAAAAATGAGAAAATACCAATGCAGGAGAAAACTATCCAAAAAATTATGGAATGTGCGGAAATGAGTAAACTGACATTTGAAATTAGAGAACAAGATGATGAACAATTTTACAAGGTTTGGGATTTGTTTTATCAATGGTTAGATAAAAAATCACAGTAATGGAAAAAGTGGGAGAGTTTTTTATATTTTAAGAATAATAGAATGATATATGCATTACTATAAGGGTTTAGCATTATTAAACAGATTAGAATGATGTAATGGAATAATGTTGTATGTATGATTTCAATATATAGAATATTTTGTTTAAAATGTAGGAATAATAATTGGAGTTGAACTATTGATGCAAAATGACGTTGTATGTATGGATTCAGTATTCAGAATATCTTGTTTAAAATTAAGGAATAATAATTACAGTTGAAAAATTAACATTTAATAATAATGTACTTATGTTTATCTAATGAACAATTTGTGATTCGACATATAATTATAAGTGGTGATCATGGGAAGGACGCACAAAATCTTGTAACCAAACAGCACGCTATATGAAATGGAAGAAGGTTGTATGTGTTTTATGTTTTTTGTTCATTTTCGTTTGTTTAAAAATAAGAAATTTATATATATATATATATATATATATATATATATATATATATATATATATATGTATGTATGTATGTATGTATGTATGTATGTATGTATGTATGTATGTATGTATATATATTAAAAAAAGAATACAGAGAAGAAATTCTTTGAAGATTAATGACGTTTCATTATTCAAATAGGCCTCTGTTTCCAAAGACTCCAAATCAAAATAAATAAATAGAAAAGCACAGTGTAATTTCTTAGAAAGAAAGTAAATATATTAATTGCATTAATTAATTAATAAGATGAAGTTTGTACATCTAAAAGAGGCTGTTGTGGGAGCTAATAGAAACAAATCAGAAAAAAAGGTGAAGAATCCTCTTTCTCCAGAGTCTGAAGAAATTACACGTCATTAAAAAGACCCCAGGGCCGAATAAAAGAAATTAAAGTAAGCCATTCTCAGCTTTCGATATGATTAGCAATCCTCGTCTGCAGGAGGGGAGATCTTATGAAAAATGCTTAAGAAGTCATAAATCTAACATGCAAATGTTGAGTCGCGATTCTCAACCGCTTCACTTGGTGTAAGCATTAGATACGTTGGTGAGAAATGCGTTGTTTTTCCACGGAATCTGGAACACTGCTTGTTTTATGGATCTGCCACGAACCCCTGCCAAATGGGTACAATTCCAAAACAACAGAGTTGGAAGGGACCTTGTAGGTCATCTAGTCCAACCCCCTGCCCAAGCAGATCCTACACCATTTCTGACATATTCCCATCCAGCCTCCTCTTGAAAGCTTTCGGTGATGAAGCTCCCACAATTTCTGAAGGTAACTTCCGTTCCATTGATTGATTGATCCATTGGTTGATTACATTTATATGCACTGGGAGAATTCTAATTACCCACTACCCAGAAAAAGAATTTGATTAGAAAGAGGAAAAGCCACCACAGTGACATCTCCGTGATAAAACAATCACCATGGAAACCTTACTACCTGCATTGTTTTTCAGGGTTAGAATTGCACTTGATCTTGGAGGGCAAGGTTAAAATTCAGTTAAAATTGATACGTTCGGGATGTGGAGCAAGACAACTGCCAAATCTATTTGATATTCTCTCCTTCTCTTATTTTAAAATGGAGGTCAGCAGTCGAGGCACTGAAGGGCTTAGCTTAACCTTAATATGAGGCTGATTTACCTGCTATGGTTGCCGGAACTGGGCATGGCTGGTCTAGTGAAGAGAAGGACCAGGGGAGACAGGATAGCAGTCTTCCAATATTTGAGGGGCTGCCACAGGGAGGGGGGGGGGTGTCAAGCTATTTTCCAAAGCACCCGAAGGCCAGACCAGGAATAATGATGGAAACTGATTCAGGAGAGATTCAACCTAGAAATAAGGAGGAACTTTCTGACAGTGAGAACAATCAACCCATGGAGCAGAAGTTGCCTTCGGAAGTTGTGGGAGCTTCATTACTGGAGGCTTTCAAGAAGAGACTGGGATGTCATCTGTCAGACATGGTGTAGGGCCATTATGGCGAACCAATGGCATGCATGCCACCAGAAAATGGCCTGAAAATGCCCCCCAAATCAGCCAAAAACCAGGCTGTTTTTCGAGCCATTTTCAGGCCAAAAAACGGTCTGAAAATGACTAAAAAAACAGCCGAAAATGCCCCCAAACAGCCAAAAAAGTAGACACATACACATACGTTCTGGTTTGAGCACTCCGTGCCAAAACGGTTTGTCATCACTGGTGTAGGGTCTCCTGCTTGGGCAGGGGATTGGACTAGATGACCTACAAGGTCCCTTCCAACTGTGTTAATCTGTCACCTGGCTCAAAACGTAAATCCTTGCTTTTAGCTCACTGCGTACGATTTTGGAGACGGTGAATTCTCCAGGGGTTCTTCCTAAAACCACCAAACCCTTAATGCTCAGCAGCTAGCTTTGTCACTGTGGCGAGCTGACAATACTTTCCATGCTTTTATTTTTGTTTGAAATCTCTGGTGGTTTCCTGGATGGTACAGTTTTCATGGGGGAAAAAGAAAAAAGAAAAATAGAACAGTGTGGTTTTTAGTTGGGGCAGTTTTGCATTGACTTCCCAGTCTAACTTATAAACCCCTGGGAAATGCTGGCGGCCCCCCTTGGAGAGTAAGTGTTACTCCTATCCAACCATGGTTTAGCTTTTTGAGAGGTAGCTAAAATTAGCTAACTATTGCTGGGCCACCTTATAAAAAAGCCTGTTTCTGATGGCAACATTTGAAGCCCGCAGATCCTTCTCTGGTTTCACACATAAGGTTGGAGGAAGAGACTGTTCCCTTCGGGGTGGGGGTGAGGAACCTAAGATTCCTTTTGCTTCTATCTGAATGACATAAACAACATTAGGCTGCTGCCCCAGAATGCTGACACCCCCCCCCTTTGAGGCATGTGTGTTGACGCACCTAGAAAATGGACAAGACTTGAATCATGGCAGTGTGATCCTATTCACACCAGCTGCTTCCCAGGTGCAGTAAAAACAAGGATCTTCTTTGTGGAATGGAACAGAACAGAACAGAAGAATGGGGTGGGATGGGGTGGGGTGGGGTGGGGTGGGGTGGGGTGGAATGGAATAGAATAGAATAGAATAGAATAGAATGTAGAATGGAATGGAATGGAATAGATTAGAATGTGGAATGGAATGGAAAGGAATGGAACAGAATAGAATAGAATGTAGAATGGAATAGAATGGAGTAGAATGGAATAGAATGGAATAGAATGGAATAGAATGGAATAGAACGTAGAATAATGGGACGGGATGGGATGGAATGGAATGGAATGAAATCAGAGGTTGTATTCAGCCAGTTCGGACTGGTTGGTAGTGAAAATTTTGAGTAGTTCAGAGAACCGGCAAATACCGCCTCTGGTTGGCCCTGCCTTCCTGCCCCCGCTGTTCCGTGTCCTATATTCCCTTGGTTTTTTTAGCTCAGCTGATTCGCACGGCAGAGTGGCTTTCCATGCCTCAGCTGAGCTAAAAACAGCTCCGCTCAGCAGTGCTGACACCAAGGCTGGTGTTCGAGTGCAGGTTGCGTGTGTGAAGCATCCATTAGGCGTGCACACAAAGTGCTCTCTCATAGAATCGGTCGGAAGAGATTTGGATAGGATAGGATAGGGATAGGGATAGGGATAGGGATGGGGATGGGGATGGGGATGGGGATGGGGATGGGGATGGGGGTAGGGGTAGGGGTAGGGATAGGGATGTGGGTAGGGGTAGGGGTAGGGGTAGGGATAGGGATGGGATGGGAAGGCATGGGATGGGATGTGTATAGGGGTAGGGGTAGGGTTAGGGATAGGGAAGGGAAAGGTATGGGAAGGGGTGGGATGGGATAGGGGTAGGGATAGGGATGTGATGGGGTGGGATGGGATAGGGATAGGGGATGGGATGGGATGGGGTAGGGGTAGGGGTAGGGGTAGGGATAGGGATGGGATGGGAAGGCATGGGATGGGATGTGTATAGGGGTAGGGGTAGGAGTAGGGATAGGGAAGGGAAAGGTATGGGAAGGGGTGGGATGGGATAGGGGTAGGGATAGGGATGGGATGGGGTGGGATGGGATAGGGATAGGGATAGGGATGGGATGGGATGGGGTAGGGGTAGGGGTAGGGGTGGGATGGGATGGGATGGGAAGGGAAGGGAAGGGAAGCGGGTGGGGGTGGGGGTAGGGGTAGGGGTAGAGATAGGGAAGGGAATGGTATGGGAAGGGATGGGATGGGGTAGGGGTAGGGGTAGGGATAGGGATGGGATGGTGTGGGAAGGGATGGGATGGGATAGGGATAGGGATAGGGATAGGGATAGGGATAGGGATAGGGATAGGGATAGGGATAGGGTAGGATAGGATAGAAAAAAAAAGAATGGAACAGAATAGAATTCTTTATTGTCCTAGTGTGATTGCACACACAAGGAATTTGTTTCCAGTGCATAAGCTCACAGTGCATATGCAGCAACAAAGTGACAAAGGTCATATATCATAAGTCATAATTACAATAATTAATCATAAGGTACCACAACACATGATAAATCATAGAAACCAATAGGAGAAGGTAGTAAGAAAGATGAGGAGATGAGAAAGATGAGAAGGACAATAGCAACACAGCCTTACTACATGGGTAAAATATCTTTAGGCCTAAGACCGCTCTGGGGGAATTAGATGTTCAGCAGAGTAATGGCACGGGGTGTGTGTGGGGAAAACGTCCTTTGTCTCTAGTTGTTTTCACATGCAATGCCCTATAGCGGCGTCCAGAGGGGAGACATTGAAACTGCTTTACGTCCAGAATGTGAGGGGTCTGTAGATATTTTCTCAGGGATTTTGGTTGTGTTTAGGAGTCTGACAGCCCCAGGGTAGAAACTATTTTTAAACTGATTTGTTCAGCTGGCTCTGCTTCAAAGTCTTCTGCCTGATGGTAGAAGTGCGAAGAGACACTGACCAGGGTGTGAATCAACTCTGAGTAACTTCCTTAGTTTGGTTTCCTGGTATGATTGCTTATTTAGTATCCTATGATTATCACTGTGCTATATCTTATATTTTTTTATGTACACTGAGAGCTTGTGCACCAAAGACAAATTCCTTGTGAGTCCAATCACTCTTGGTCAATAAAGAATATCTACATTAATGAGGTAGAAATACATTTTTCCGTGACTCTCATCGAACGCTGTGTAAGAGCAGTAAAAATTGTACAAGGAAAGATTGTCCTTTTTCTACTTTCGAAGAATTCTTGTCATGTATACGAAAAGCTGTACGTTAGATCAAAGGACACCTAAAGGCTATTTTTAAATTATAGCTAGAAATTGTGGCTTGGGAAAAGGATTTTAATCTCACTAGGCACTCAGAAAAATGGAAGCATGACATGCACAATTTCTACAGCTGGAGATGACAATCCGAATCCTCATATGGATCACTTTGTCATGTGATAATACATTTTTTCGGGGGTGAAATGCTACCAGTTCGAGCCAGTTCGCCCCAACCAGTAGTAAAAAATGCTTAACAAAGTAAAAAAAAAAAGTTCCAATGATCAGCTGTGCTGCGTGATGGTAGGAACTTTTTTAAAAACTTTTTTTTTTTAGCATATGGGGTTCGTTTTTGCTCCCAGAAGGCTTCCCTGAGGCCTGCTAGGCCAAAAACAGGGGTGGGGGTGGGGTGCTGCAAAAGAAAGAAAGAAAGGGAGTAAGAAAGAAAGGGAGGGAGGGAGGGAGGAAGGAAGGAAGGAAGGAAGGAAGGAAGGAAGGAAGGAAGGAGGGAGGGATGGGAGAAAAAAGTGACGGAAGGCAGAAATAAACAAACAAACAAACAAACAAATAAATAAATAGGGAGGGATGGGAGAGAAAAGGAAGGGAAGCAAGAAAAAACAAAGAAAGAAAGAAAGAAAGAAAGAAAGAAAGAAAGAAGGAGGGAGGGATTAATGGGAGAAAAAAGTGACAGAAGGCAGAAATAAATAAATAAATAAATAAATAAATAAATAAATAGGGAGGGAGGGAGGGAGGGATGGGAGAGAAAAAGGAAGGGAAGGGAGAAAGAAAGAAAGAAAGAAAGAAAGAAAGAAAGAAAGAAAGAAAGAAAGAAAGAAAGAAAGAAAGAGTGAGGGAGGGAGGACTGGGAGAAAAAAGGGAGGGAAGGGAAAAAGGAAGGAAGGAAGGAAGGAAGGAAGGAAGGAAGGAAGGAGGGAGGGAGGGAGGGAGGGAGGGAGGGAGGAAGGAAGGAAGGAAGGAAGGAAGGAAGGAAGGGAAAAAGGAGAGTGAAGAAGGACCACAAACCTGGCCCCAGACACAGCTTCAGAGGATACCTTGAAAGAACACAGCAATCCAGGGCTGGAAGGGACCTGAAGGACATCTAGTCCAACCCTGCTCCAGCAGAACATTGTTAAAGTGAGTTTCTGTCTTTTGACCTCCCTGTCACATGACTACATATCCACGCCCACCCAGTCACATGAAACCCCCCAAACCACACCCATAGAACCAGTAGGAAAAAAAATAGATTTCACCACTGTTTTTTCCCCACTGATTCTAAATAACAATAACGTGAAAGTCATTACCAAAGCAGTCAGAAACTTGTTAAGGATGCATTGATTTGAGAAAACATCCAGGGAATCCATCCATCAAAGCAGATTTGCAAAGGGAAGGAGATATGTAGAAAAAAAAAACATTGCATTTTATTAAAAAGCCAATGCAATCCTTAGGTGAAAACCTGAATAAGGATAAACAGATCTAATGGATAACAGAAAATGCTTGGTGTTGTGGCCTGTTGGCTGCCAGCCCCTCCATCAGCTGAATCAGAGGAGGAAGAGGCGTGGAAGTCAGGATCAGCATCAAGGCAATCTGTTAGCTCCAAGGGGGAAGAAGGAATGTAGCTGGGAGAGAGAGAGACAGAGAGAGAGACAGAGAGAGAGAGACAGAGACAGACAGAAAGAGACAGAGACAGAGACAGAGACAGATAGCAATAGCAGTTAGACTTATATACCGCTTCATAGGGCTTTCAGCCCTCTCTAAGCGGTTTACAGAGTCAGCATATTGCCCCCAACAACAATCCGGGTCCTCATTTTACCCACCTCGGAAGGATGGAAGGCTGAGTCAACCCTGAGCCGGTGAGATTTGAACAGCCGAACTGCAGAACTGCAGTCAGCTGAAGTAGCCTGCAGTGAACATAGTGAGGCTCAAAAACAACATTCTAAAGGGTTAGGGTTAGGGTTAGGGTTAGGTTTATAACGTTGTTTTCGCGTCCCATTATGTTGTTTGTTGATGGTGGGCGCAGTTTTGTTGGCGCAGTTTTGTCGGCGCACATTTGTCGAGCGTGCATTTGTCGGTGAACCATATCCACCCCCTTTCTCCTGTCACTCATTGGCTGCAAACAGAAGGACTCAAAGCCAGGCATGGGATTTGGGTGGTTCGGGCGGTTCGGGCAAACGGATGCTAATTTTACATTTGGTTCACTGAACTGGTAGATGCATGGTGTGGCTGGCCATGCCCACCCCTCCTCTCTCAGGAGTCTTCATGCGGCCTGTTTTGGCTGCCAGGTAAGTGCAGGGCCCCCATGGAGGTTCTGGGAGGGCAAAAAACAAGCCTTCTGAAAGTCCAGGGGAGGCCGTTTTCGCCCTCCCGGAGACTCAAGGAAAGCCTCCAGAGCCTGGGAAGGGTGAAAACACCCGCTCTCCTATGGTGCAGGAGGCCAAGTAGGCCATGTCCTCCATGGCCATGCCCAACCAGCAACTGGCAGAGAACTGGTTGCTAAAAATTTTGAACCCCACCCCTGCTCATAACCATACATTTCTACATTCTCTTCTGGGGGGAAAGGAAGAGCTGAGCCTCAACATATCCAGAGCGATTGAAAGAAATCGAATACTCTCAGTCACCAGTTATTTTAATAAATGGTTATTACAGAGCTATTCTTCAGGAACAGCATCTGTGCAGCTAAAAAATCAAAATCAAAGGAACAATTAGTAACAAAATTAGAGCTGAAGGGGTCTTGAGCCAGCTAATGCAAAAAGAAGCAATTTCTTCTATTGTCTCCTCCAAATGCATTCGTCCTTCTCCTTCATCACCACGGTCGTGGTTTCTCCAAATTATCTACAGTGTTGCCGGGAATAACCACTCAAAAGGAAAAGAAAGAATGCTAAGTGATGAATTACCCCCATCAACCAATCAGTAGATTTTACATGCTATAAATGAACCTTCCTGAAACAGTCTGCTAATTTCGAGGATGTAGGGAAGGATGATTTACAATGCTCGAGACAGCGTTTAAGTGCGGAATATCCAACAACAGGTGTGCAGAAGGCTGTGCTAAAAAATAAAGTCCATAAGAAATATCCTCTGTAATGTTCTAAGTGTGGAACGTTGTGGCATAATATACCGTAGCTGCACACATACAATGGACCAGTGGGCTGCAGGTTTAAGCTTCCAGTTCATATGGTAAGTAGTATGTGAGATGACCAGGTTGAGCCTGAGGGAGGGATCAAACGTGTTATAAGTCACGAGTCCTTGCGCGCCTACAAGAGATCTAAATCCAGCCCACCTTGAATGCCTTTCTTATCTCCCGCTCATTTCCTTTGACTGTTAGTTGGTCAGATTCAGTGGTGGGATTCAGCCAGTTTGCACCACTTCAGGAAAACCGGTTGTTACGTTTCTGAGCAGTTTAGTGAACTGGTTGTTGGAAGAAATCATTAGGGCAGAGAACCAGTTGTTGAATTATTTGAATCCCACCACTGGTCAGATTCTTGTAGGAATCTTAAGCTTGCAATAAAACTTTACACTAATTTGAACTGCCTGAATCTCTTGATTTCCCCAGTGCCTGACAGGTAGTGGTTGCTTGAAGCAGTTGTTATGAGCTCAAATAACCTTAGGAAGATGTAGGAATAACATTAGGGACATGCTAATAGATGCTTGGGGTGATTCTTCTAGGGGATATCTACCTATGTGGTCACAAAGAGTCCATATTGGACTCACAATATTGTGAGCTGCCCAGAGTTATTGTGTGGTAAGATGGGAACCTAATAATTTTTGCAAACAAACAAATAAATAAATGTGGAGGCCTGATAAAATGAATCAATGTCGCCGTTGTTTTTTGACAGCTTTTGCGTTTTTCTTTTGGGATTTTGAATTTACATCTTCCAAGAGAAGGAAAGTGAGACAATTCCTTGCAAAATGGGAGCGTGCTCGCCTCTTCTTCTCTAAAAGTGTTATTATCCATCCTCAATGTCACATACAGCACACAGGCGTGAAGCCCATAGCGGTTGCTTAGCAACGGAGGTAGCATCTCAACTCAAGCAACATTCATCTTATTTAAGGCCTATTAGACTCAACGTAACCAAACCTCACAATGAAAAGCACTTCTCTGAAAGTTTTACAAAAACCCTGTGTAACTTTGACAAATATGTGTAAATGTTGGCTGAAGCACTCTACATCTTCACCAAGCAGAGCTAATGGTACAATTTGTTCTGTTCGGTACGGAGAAGTTTCCAGTGAATTTCACAGTGTTATTTTTCCTGTTTTAGTCCGATACTGAGGAAAGCATTAAATTAAGAATTGGAAATATTGTATGGAGAGTGGAAGAGCCAATAACTGTTTTTTTTCTTTTTCTTTCTTTGGTAGTTGATGGTAAGATGAATTGATGTAATTACTTAATAATACAACACGATATTGACTATGTAATAGTATATATGTGATTATATGCTATGAAAAAGGGAAAATAAAAAATTTTCTATCACACACACAAAAAAAAGAATTGGAAATACAACTGTAACTGATCCTGAATATAAATGATCCATTATATATACTAGCTGGATACCCATGCTTCAAGACGAAACTACGTGATTGGCCAATTCAGGAGAAATCTGCTTCACTCCGGTTCAATCCGTTGGCTCAGTGGTGGTCGGTGATTGAAACACATAGGGGAATATCTGAAAACAGTTCTATAGATGGAAGGAGTAGACATTTTGGTGAGGTACCAATGTTTAGTATTGTAAGGAGCCCTAGACCGCTGCTGAGTGAAGGAGTGGAATGTCTGCCAGTTGGAAATGAGGTAACAGAACGTGAGGCAACTGGCAGTTGGAACAGAGTTCTTTTCAGGTGGGGAGGGGGAGTAGAACTCCTTAGCATCAGAGCGTGTTAATTACTGTATAAGAAATACTAACAATCTGATGGTCATTTTGAAAAATCCTTTCTTAGCGAGCACCTAGAAGCCAAGAGAAACATTACGTGCCAAATTTCAAGTTTGTAGGCTTTATGGTTCTGGAGGTTTCATAATGAGTGAATGGTATTTGGCTTTTATATAGAGAGAGATGTATTTGGAAGCTTTTTAAAAAAAAACAAAATAGGTCATGCTTACAAGATCTTATCAATGCAAAGTATTCACAGAAATATTACAATTGTTAATAGGCAATGCATGTACTTCTTCCAATGATGTTCTCTGACAGATTGTAATAACTTTAGCTTCAATAACTCAAAATTGAATCGTCAATTTAGGCTTTCATTGAAGAGAATGACTTTTTTATTCCTAGGGAATAAAGGGAGATTTTCGAGCCAACGTAGTGTCTATAAATTTTAAATGACGTTTCTCAACTTCCATACAGAAATTTGTGAAGTTATCTCTGGATAGATGGACTGCGATGTTCCATTTCCAGAAACAAAACCTAACATCTGACTCCGCACACTTTGAAGATTGAATGAGATTTCCAGGAGTTATTTCTAAAATCCCTCTGTTGTTAGATTAAATGCTGTTTAATCTACAGAGTACCAAAAAGGTTTCTTGCTGTGGAAATTGGAGTCCCATTATTACATTTGGAAGACTCGAAATATTTGCATACTTCATCAGAGAAAAATCTGAAGCTGAATTCTAGAAATTGAAGTGTAATCTGAAAATGGTCTGCATTTGGACTTTACTGAATTTTCAGCAATGTTGAATGCCTACTACTCAAATCATGACTTTTTCAGGCAAAGATGTTAAATATTTGCATTTTGAAGATATAAATAATGGGCTGTTAGAATCCTGCCAACCTTCATAATGGAAGTAAAGAACACCATGGATTTATTCCAAGAGTATTCATCAGAATCTTGGAAAGTTGGATTATAAGGAAAGCCAAGTGCTGAACAATTGATGCTTTTGAATTGTGGTGTTGGAGATATTGGAAGAAATGACCATCTGGGTTCAGTTCCACATGGGGAAAAAGACACTCGATTCATGGAGACTGCTTGGAAAGGTGGTTTTTAATGGTAGATAGGACCATATAGTTTGAGATCCTGGGGGGAAAGGCACATGGGGGAGAGAGTGAGATAGATTTAAACCCTCTGTTGGGCTTTGAATTTGAAGCTTATATTCTGATTGTTCGTCAGACTCCCAAGGGGCCATGCAGGGGCAACTCTGTAAACTGTCCTGAGTCCCAAGCTTGGTTGACTCTTGCTGGGTTATGATGTAGTGAAAGGGCTTTGGGCAATTCCTCCTATGGCTCTGCCTGAAGGAGGTAGATCTTTGTTATGTAGAATAGACTGGCTTGGGCCTTAATGGCCTGTATATACATATACATATACCAGTGGTGGATTGCAGGCGTACGCCCTGGTACGCGCGTACCGGAACCAGCCCGGATCATTCACACACACACACACACACACACACACACACACACACACACACACACACACAGTGTTTTTCAGAGTATAAGATGCATCAAGATTTTGAAGAGGCATATAAAACAAAAGTTTTTGCATGTTGCAGATCTCCCCAAAAGGGCCCATTTTTTTTGCAAAAATGGGTTAGTTTTTTTGTCAAAAAAAGGGCATGCATAGCCTTTAGGATGCTTGCAGAGTGCTCCTGGGGACTGGGGGGAGGGGGCAATACACACACACACACACATATATATATACACACACACTTTCAAATTTTGGTTAAACCTTTCTTTCAGTTGCCCATGTCAAGCAGAGAAAAATGCATCCTGATTCCAGTTAACTGGTTAAGTTTAAGTCACTCCCTCCAGCTGATCTTCACGGAGTCAACTCTTCTTTCTTCTCTGGAGGTTTTATCACAGACTTATAGGCCTTTTCATTTTATCACGAGAACCTCGACGCTCTTCTTTCAGTTGGGTGGAGAAGTTTACATTTGAAACATCGTAATGAAATTATTATTATCAAGTTCTTCCCAAACTGCAATAAACTCCTCTGCATTTTCAGCTACTTGTGAAGTTGCCCCAGCAACTTCAAGGGTGAATTGCAACAACAGACCTTATCAGTCCTTGGATAGCTGCCAGGCTGATAGCTTCCAGGTGCAAGGCTGCACAATGAAATACTTGGTAAGGAGTCTCTGTGAAGCATGGACTCAGGTTAGCAAATCTTCACACTTAAAAAATGAACTTATTGTCTCCTGCAAACTCCCTTCCCCTTTTGCTCCTATTTATTTCCTATAGAAAGGGCCATTCAGTGTTCACTTAATCCTTTACTCCTGAGTCGACCCCTGTCCCTTAATTGTTCCCTTCTCCTGACAGCTCTGTGTATGCGCACACTAGGAACAGGCTCCAGTTGTTTGTCTGCCTCACTGATGTCTGATTCCAAAGGCAGCTGATAACTGTCAGATGGCCCTGCCCCCCTCTCTGCCTCCAACGCAGAGCCCTCATCAGAGCCTTCCCCAGACTCCAGGATTGGCCCATGTTCTTCCCCAACCTCCTCACTGTCCGAATCTGCTGACAGCTCTGCAGGCTGTTGGTGGGCCACAACAATATTTCTAATATTTTGCTCCACAATCTTGGTTTCAGGACAGATACTGAAGTTGAAGCTCAAATACTTTGGACACTTAAAGAGAAGAGAAGATTCATTGTTGAAGACCCCGATGTTGGGAAAGATGGAAGGGCAAAGGAGAAATGGACAGCAGAGGAGAAGATGGTTAGAAGATGGTGTCATTGATGGAGTGGGCATGAGTTTACGCAGAGCCGGGGAAAGAGAGGAGAACAGGTAGGCCTGGCATCCTATGGTCCATGGAGTTGCGAAGAGTTGGACACAACTTGATGACTGGACAACAAAAACCCAACAGAATCACACCAAGAATGAAGATGTTCCTAGATGTCTCTAGATCTCCAAATAATGCAGGAAGACATTTATGTTGGGTACCAGAAATATAAGAAGATGCCGGTGGCAAATTATCACTTTAGTGATAATAGGGAAAGCACTAGAAATGTGGGAGTGGGGGGAGACTGACAACAGCCAGGAAGCAAAAGAAAACAAACTGAATGTCAAGAAAGAGGAGAAATTGATTGATGAGAAAAGAAAATTAAAATGAAGAAAGACTAAGGTCTCAGGAAGGAATTGAACAAACCATTTCGGAGTGCCATTGCAAGAAAAAAAGGAACAGCGTTAGAAAACAAGGAAAGTTTCCTTAAAGGTCTTCAAACTCATTAGAAGGTTCGAACCACAAGGATCCTATCCTGATGTTTGCTAATGGACACATTGTAACTGATTAAAACAATCTTCCAAATGTATAAAAATGGCTTTGTGTGTGTGTGTGTGTGTGTGTTTGTGTGTGTGTGTGTGTGTGTGTGTGTGTGTGTGTGTTTATGTGTTTATGTGTGTGTGTGTGGTTGTATGTTCCGGTATAACTCTGGAACATCTTGAGCAGCTTCAACCAAAGTTGGTACACACACAGATGACTTACTCTCTGGAAACAAATACTGTGGGGGTAACACATCCCTAACACCCCTCAGAGTGTGTTTTCTCTTAAGATACAGCCTGTTGTGCTTTAAAATGGCTTCTACTGTACAGCACAGTGGAATTGCCATGGTAACAGCTTCACAGTACTCCACAAGGGGGCCCCTTCTGCTAAGGGGGAAAATCCAACATTAGAAATTATGTTTGGTCCTGACATTCCCCGCCCCCCCCCACCTTATAAATAAATACTGGCTAGTGTTAAATAAAAATGGAAGCTGTATACTGAAGTTCTTTAAATCCAAGTGATTTCAAAGTAACACACCCTCTTCCCTGGTCCTGGAAACTGAATTTAGATGAGCAGACCAGTCATTACTTAATTAGAAGAGAGGCAATATTTAGACTAATATGGCAAGCAACAAAAGAATCATCGCTTACGTTTCTAACCAAACTATGCCAGCAAATCTGTAAGCAACACAGGGAACACGGTATCGGAAAAAGTCAAGACTACATAAAAGAAGATTAAACATAGCATGCAAACAGCTGCATAATAGCCTTAATTCATCCGCTAACAAAACCATCCTTAAAATCATACAACACGTATTAGCATCCTGCATAAAAAGAGAGTGCCAGATGTTGAAGCTGGCTTTACAAAAGATGGATTGATTATGAAAACAAGTGAGGATAAGCATAATTAACAAAGGGAAAGAGAGGGGAAGGGAAAAGGAAGGGAAAGTGGAGGGGAGGGGAAGGGGGTGGGGAGAGGGGAGGGGGAGGGAAGGGAGGGGAGGGGGAAAAGGAAGGAAGGAAAGAAGAATGGAGGAGAGGAAAGGAAATAGCGATAGGAAGGGAAGGGAAGGGAAAGGGAGGGGAGGGGTGGGGTAATGGAAGGGAGGAAGGAAGGAAGAAAAAAGAAAGAAAGAAAAAAGAAAGGGAAGGAAATAGTGAGAGGAAAGGAAGAGGAGGGGAAAGCGTGGGGAGGGGAAGGGAAGCTAAGGGCGGGGAGGGGGAAAAGGAAGGAAGGGAGGAAAAGAGGGAAGGAAGGAAATAGTGATAGAAAGGGAAGGGGAGGGGAGAGGGTGAAGGAAGGAAGGAAGGAAGGAAGGAAGGAAGGAAGGAAGGAAGGAAAAGAAATAGTGAGAGGAAGGGAAGGGGAGGGGAGGGGGGAAAGGAAGGGAGGGAGGAAGGGGGAAGGAAGGAAATAGCAATAGGAAGGGAAGGGGAGGGGAGAGGGTGAAGGAAGGAAAGGAAATAGTGAGAGGAAGGGAAGGGGAGGGGAGGGGGGAAAGGAAGGGAGGGAGGAAGGGGGAAGGAAGGAAATAGCAATAGGAAGGGAAGGGGAGAGGGTGAAGGAAGGAAGGAAGGAAGGAAGGAAGGAAGGAAAAGAAATAGTGAGAGGAAGGGAAGGGGAGGGGAGAGGGTGAAGGAAGGAAGGAAATAGTGAGAGGAAGGGAAGGGGGAAGGAAGGGAGGGAGGGAGGGAGGGGGGAAGGAAGGAAATAGGAAAGGAAGGGGAGGGGAGAGGAAGGGAAAGGAGGGGAGGGGGAAAAGGAAGGAAGTGAGGGAGGGAGGAAATAGCAATAGGAAAGGAAGGGAAGGGGACAGAGATGGGTTCTGGCAGGCTGCACATGTGCAATGCAATCATGCTGAGGGTTTGCACGCATGTGCGGGGGGGGAGGATGCATATGCATCCTACAATGCACATGCATTGAATTTTGGGGATTCTCTCTCTCTCTCTCTCTCTCTCTCACACACACACACACACTTTGGGCACTTGGTCTGGAAAAGGTTAGCCATCACTGGTTTAGGGTGTCCTGCTTGGGCAGGGGGCTGGACTAGATGACCTACAAAGTCCCTTCCAACTCTGTTAACCTGTTAAAGCTTGTAACTAAGAAACATATTTTATAAGCTATCCCTCCTAATACTGCCTGTTCCATTCTTTTGTAGGTGACTCATTTCTTGATATTTGGCTTCATGGAATTGCTATTTCTCCATAAGCCTATTTAAACTATTAATGCACTTAAAAAAAAAAACTTTTAATAGGGTATGTGAATAGCTTAAGAAGTGATCTAATGTGTTCAAACTCAAAATTCTCATATTAATTTCCTCAAGACTCTTCATCACTTTAGGTAGTGCTAATTACATCTATTACTGCGTTATTTGCACCGAAATAAGGATATTCCGCTTTGGAAATGGAAATCCAACATTTTGCTTAGTAACAAAAAAAAAAGGTTCAATTTTCAGTAAGCTCCTCCAATCTAATGACTTTCATTTCATTTGGGAATAAAAGATTCAGATGCACACAAAGAGAAGAGTGGCACCTCTGATTCATGCTTATAACAGTGTTGTGGCCCGCCAGCGGCCAGCAGAGCTGGCATCCGATTCGGACAGTGAGGAGGTTGGGGAGGAGGATGGGCCAGTCCTGGCGTCTGGGGAAGGCTCTGAGGAGGGCTCTATGTTGGAGGCAGAGAGGGGGCCAGAGCCGCATTCCAGTTATCAGCTGCCTTCAGAGTCAGACATCAGTGGGGCAGAAGAACAGCTGGAGCCTGTTCCCAGTGTGTGCTTGAGCAGAGCTGCCAGACTAAGGGACTGGAAGGAAGGAACAAGGGCTGACTTGGGAGAAGGGCACAGGTGGATGGTGAATGGCCCCTCCCAGAGGAAATAAAAGAGGAGCGAAAGGGGAGTGGAGCTTGCAGGAGACCATTAGTTCATTCCTGCATTCTTGCCAAGTATTGCAGCGTCTGAAAGATATCAGCCTGGCCACTCTCCAAGTCTGATAAAGGTCGGTAATTGTGAACTCTCTTGAAAGACTTTGTTGGAGAGGAATTCACAGTCAATTAAATAAAAGGGGTTTATCTGGATGAGGACTCAGCTTTGTGCTGCTGAGGAAGCCTGGGTCAGAACAAATGGACCAGTGGTGGGATTCAAATAATTTAACAACCGGTTCTCTGCCCTAATGACTATCTGGGTAGGTGAGGCTCGGTGGTCATGTGACTGGGTGGGCGTGGCCAACTCAAGGTCACTCGATGGGTGTTTCGTCTTAGCTGTGACAATGCAATAAGGGTTAACCAGAGAGGCAGTTTCTGTAAGCAGGGCAATAAAGATTAGGCCAGAAACAACACCAGAATGTTTCCTTCCTGCCTTCCTTACAGGATTAGCCCTGTAAAGTGGGAAAAAAACAAAAGGAGATTTCTTCTAACAATCGGTTCTCTGAACTACTTAGAAAGTTACCAACTGGTTCTCCCGAATAGGTGCGAACTGGCTGAATCCCACCACTGAAATGGACTATAGGTAGTTCTTAACTTACAACCAGAGTGCGGGTTGCTACCAGTTCAGCCCGGATCGAGCGAACCAGTAGTGGAGGTGGCAGGAGGCTATGCCCACCCACTTGCGATGCTTCTGAGCATGCGCAGAAGCGTCACAGGCATGAGTGAACCGGTAGTAAACAAGAAAGTGGAAACCCACCACTGCTTACAACTGTTTATTTAGTGAAGCACTAAAAAGTGACTTCTGACGGTTTGCACACATGATCATTGCAGCATTCCCTTAGTCATGTGATCGAAATTCAGAAGCTGGGCAACTGACTCCTCTTGATGATCTTTGTGGTGTCCCGGGGAATCATGCGAGCTCCTGACTGGCGACGTCAGTGGGGAAGCCTGATTCACTTAACAACCGGGTTACTAACTTGTCTTGAGCCGAGGTGGCGCAGTGGTTAGAGTGCAGTACTGCAGGCCACTTCAGCTGACTGCTATCTGCAGTTTGGCGGTTCTAATCTCACCGGCTCAAGGTTGACTCAGCCTTCCATCCTTCCGAGGTGGGTGAAATGAGGACCCAGATTGTGGGGGCGATATGCTGACTCTGTAAACCGCTTAGAGAGGGCTGAAAGCCCTATGAAGCGGTATATAAGTCTAACTGCTATTGCTATTGCTATTGTCAACTGATATGATTCACTTAGCAACTGTGGCAAGAACGATCGTAAAATGGGGCAAAGCTTAACAAACGTTTCACTGAGCAACGTAAATCTTGGGTGCAATTGTGGTCGTAGGTCGAGGGCTACCTATACATATCGAATCATCTGTGATTATTCACTCCTATTTTATAGGGGACAATATAGATTTACAGTAGCTGGGCAGATTTATATAATGAATCATGCACTTTCGAAGTAACACAGCTTGCAATATTTTTGATTTACTTCTCTATGGGTTTACAATCATCACATGTCATAGGCTTAAAACCTCTAAGGATATTTAGGGTGTTATTAGGGGTGACCTCATTATCGGACAGTGTTTTGCACTTTATCCCACTATTTAAAAAAAAAAACTATTAGGGATATCATGATGTTTTTTTCTATGGAGGCCATAGGAAGAAAACACTAATTTGGGTATTCTATTTCTTATTTTTTTATACCTACAAGCGTTCTCAAATGTGAACATGTCTGGGGAAGATAACACAATACGAACACCTACAAATAGAACTAGAATGACTGTGGCAAAGGCAAGCAAGGGTGGTACCAATTGTAATAGGTGCCTTGGGTGCAATCCCAAAACAACTGGAGCACTATTTGAACACCATAGGCATTGACAAATTTGCCATCCATCAATTGCAGAAGGCAGCTTTATTGGGGGCAGCTTCCATCCTGCGACGATATCTGTAACACCATCAAACATCCAGATCTGCCTATCCCAGGTCCTTGGTAAGGACTTGATAGGTGGACAAAAATGCCAAACCCAGTCTGAACATCTGGCTGATTGTGCGACGATCAGTAACAACAACAACAGCAGCAGCAGCAGCAGCAACAACAAAAACGACAGTGGTGATGATGTGATTACATTGTTTTCTATATTAAAACTAGCTGATAACCCGATGTAGCCCGGGTATGTATTTATCCCAATCCTGTATTAGAGGGAGCCCCCTTGTGGAGTACTGTGAAGCCGTTACCATGGCAACTCCACTGTGCTATATATTAGAAGCCATTTTACAGCACAACAGGCTATATCCTAACAGAACTTGAATCGAAAATGCGCACTATCACTGTCAAAGGTACTGTGACTTGACACTACAGATATAATTAAGTCCTTTTCATTTCAGCAGCCCAGGCATTCCAGAGTTATGCTGGAACACACAGACATGGACACAGACAAACCCCGAGGGGTGTTACCCCCACAGTATTGGTTTCCAGAGAGTAAGTCATCTGTGTAGCAAGTTTGGTTGAAATTGCTCGACAGACAGACAGACAGACAGACAGACAGACACACAGACACACAGACAAACAGACAGGCAGACAGACACACACAGAGACAGACAGACAGATAGATAGATACAGTAGAAAGATAGATAGATAGATAGATAGATAGATAGATAGATAGATAGATAGATAGATAGATAGATAGAAAGATAGATACAGTAGATAAATAGAGATACAGTAGAAAGATAGATAGATAGATAGATAGATAGATAGATAGATAGATAGATAGATAGATAGATAGATAGATAGATAGATAGATAGATACAGTAGATAAATAGAGATACAGTAGATAGATAGATGATAGATAGATAGATAGATAGATAGATAGATAGATAGATAGATAGATAGATAGATAGATAGATAGATAGATATGGGGGCTATGTATCCCATATTTCTTCCACATCTGGAAAATAGGATCAAGTGGAAACTTCCAAAGTTTCTCCTATCTTTACTTCTGGAGATGGAAAAGATGAAGGAAACCCCAAAGGGAATCACTATTATAATATACAGATTGAGAAATGAGCAAGTAAAAAGATGCTGAATAAAGGAAAATACATTCACGAAAAAGGATTGGGAATTACGAAACATCACGCAGACAAGCAAGATTACACACTTTAATTAAAAATAGGGGGAAATATTATTAATTCAGACAGCTTATATGTTATCTGAGCAATTGGAATTCCAGCCGGAGGTGCATAATGCAGATTATTTGGGGCCAATTAAAAATATTCTCCGAGAGACTCCAAATACAAAGAATGCATATTATGAATGAATATAAATACACTCGCCCTGGTCCTGCAGGATTATATTGTGCTTCCATCAGGTTTTGCTGAAAAAGAAGGGGAAAAAATTGAAGAAACTGATGTTTTGCCAATTACTGGAAGAATTTCCCCCCGATTGCATAATCTTGCAAGCATAATCCTTCTGGACCACTCAATCTGACACCTTAATAGTGAAGGAAAGTGATATTGGACATCACACCTATATAAACTTCATGGGAAAGTGTTTCAACTGGAAATGCCCAGCACAAAATGTTTAAACAGTTAACGTTAAAGTCTTAATATCACTTTGTAATGTCTTGCTAAAACCGTATTTGGAACATTGCATCCAGCTTTGGTCATCAAGATGTAAAAAAAGATGTTTAAAAGCACAATGACTACATATGTATATTTTTTTTGTTCTATTTTTTTTTAAAAGGAGGAAGATATATGTTAAAATTAAATATTCCTCTATAAGTAAATAGCTGGGCTTTTCTTTCTTTCTTTTAAAAAAGAAGGAGGAAGATACAGTATATGTTAAAATTAAATATATATATTGAAAAGGAATTATAAATACCATCAACATAAAATGGTATTTATAATTCAGAAGCTGAAATACACCAAGTAAATGGGAAATAGAGGAGAGAGAGGGAAGAAGAAAAGGATAGGAGAGAGGGCAAAGGTGGGGGAAGAGGAGAAGAGAAATGAGGAGTGGAAAGGGGAGAGAGGAGAAGGAGAGAGGAAGGGGAAGTAGAGAAGGGAAGTATGATAGAGGGAAGAAAGGAGGCAGGGAGGGGGAGGAGAAGGGGAGAAGAAAGTGATGGATAAGGTACAAATAGGGTGTATGGAGAGCAGAAGAGCCAATAATTGTTTTTGGGAGTTGATGGTAAGATGAATTGATGTAAACATTTAATAATACAATATGATGTTGACTATGTAATAGTATACGTGTGATTATATGTTATGAAAATGAAAAAAAAAAAACTTTATATAAAAAAGATGTAAAAAGATGTTGAGACTCTAGAAAAAGTGCAGAGAAGACCAACAAAGATGGTTAGGGGACAGCTAAAACATATGAAGAACGGTTGCAGGAACTGGGTATGTCTAGTTTAATAGAAAGAAGGACTAGGGGAGACATGCTAGAAGTCTTCCAATATCTCAGGGGCTGCCTCAAAGAAGAGGGAGTCAAACTATTCTCTAAAGCACTTGAGGGAAGGACAAGAAGCCATGGGTGGAAACTAATCAAGGAGAGAAGCAAGCTAGAACTAAGGATACATTTCTTGACAGTGAGAACGATTACTCAATGGAACAGCTTGCATCCAGAAGTTGTGAATGCCCCAACACTGGAAGTCTTTAAGAAGATGTTGGACAACATTTGTCTCAAATGGAATAGGGTTTCCTGCTCAAGCAGAGGGTTTGGACTAGAAGACCTCCAAGGTCCCTTTCAACTCTGCTATTCTATGTTCTTTAAGAGGAAGAACATAGAGAAGAGCAACAAAGATGATTACGGTGCTGGAGATTAAACCATAACATGAATGGATGAGGGAATTAGGTATGTCTTCTTTGAAATGGAGGTGGTATTCAGCAGGTTCTGAACAGTTCTGGAGAACCAGTAGCGGAAATTTTGAATAGTTTGGAGAACCAGTAAATGCCACCTGTGACTGGCCCAGCCCCAAATCTATTCTCTGCTTCCTGAAATCCAGCTGATTGGGAGGAAATGGGGATTTTGCAGTATCCTTCCCCTGGAGTGGGGAGAGAATGAAGATTTTACAGTATCCTTCCCCTGGAGTGGGGAGGGAATGGAGATTTTATAGTATCTTTCCCTTGGAGTGGGGAGGGAATGGAGATTTTGCAGTATCCTTCCCCTGGAGTGGGGAGGCAATTGAGATTTTGCAGTATCCTTCCCCTGGAGTGGGGAGGGAATGGAGATTTTGCAGTATCTTTCCCCTGGAGTGGGGAGGGAATGGAGATTTTGCAGTATCCTTCCCCTGAAGTGGGGAGGGAACAGAGATTTTACAGTATCCTTCCCCTTGAGTGTGGAGGGAACAGAAATTTTACAGTATCCTTCTCCTGGAGTGGGGAGGGAATGGAGATTTTACAGTATCCTTCCCCTGGAGTGGGGAGGGAACAGAGATTTTACAGTATCCTTCCCCTGGAGTGAGGAGGGAATGGAAATTTTATAGTATCCTTCCCCCAAGAATAGGGAGGGAATCGGGATTTGACAGTATCCCTCCCCTGGAGTGGGGAGGGAAGGGAGATTTCACAGTATCCTTCCCCTGCCACACCCACCAAGCTATGCCACGCCTACAGGACCGGTAATAAAAATGTTTGAATCCTACCACTGCTTCTTCTTATGACTGTATAAGAGAGAATATGCTAATAGGAAGGGGGCAGTGCCTAATTTTGAAAAACCGCTTTCATATAACAATATAAGCAGCAGACACTACAGATATACTGTCGAATATGAGCTGAGTTTGAAATGCCATTTATATTCACGTATCACTTTGGAGCAGAATTGGAAAAACCATCCAGTCATACACACCATTTTACGATTCCCTCCTGTCTAAAAGAAAATATGATGTTAATCCACAGAGAGTTGGACCCCATGCTGCTTCAAATAAGATTAAAGAGGCTTTTCGGTGTGGGTTTAGTTCTATTAAGTTTATAAATATTCATTACTATATCAAAACGCTTACAGCAATCTGAGCTTCACTTAATTGCACATGGAAAGCCCTCTCTTGGAAGGAATATTGTTAATTCGATTTACAAGCTGGGAGAGAGAGAGAGAGAGAGAGAGAAAGAGGGAGAATCCTTGATGGTCATATTGGTTCCTTAGGGTTGACCTTGATTAGTGCTTTAGAGGCAGAATTGCCCGCATTGGAGAGATTTAATCTTGCATTTAATGGGGACGGAATATTGAAACCCAATTACCCAGAGAAGCGGAGGGCTGTGTCATCATTGGAAGTGTTTAAGCAGAGCTGGGCAGCCGCTCCTTGGAGATGATTTAATTTGAATTCTTCTAATGAATAGGATGTTGTGTTTGATGGCCCATATGGGCTCGTTCAAGGCTAAGAGTCTGTGAATAAGGTTCTTCACAAAGCTGAAGCACAATGCAGACTATGCAAAGCTCATCTGTAAAGTTACCATACTTTTCGGAGTATAAGATGCACCCTTTCCCCCCAAAAAAGAGGGTGAAAATCTAGGTGTGTCTTATACACCAAATACAGCATTTTTGACCTACTGAAATCCCACCCCCTTTGCAAAAATGGATGTACAGAGGGTTTGGGAGGCTTGCAAAATGCTCCTGGGGGCTGGGGAGGGCAAAAATGAGCGAAAAATGTGCCGTTCCCCCCCTCAGTCACCAGGAGCACTCTACAAGCCTCTCAAAGCTCTGAATGCCCCCCCCTTTTTTTTTTACAAAAAAACAAACAAACCGAGGTGTGTAGGGGGTTTGGGAGGCCTGCAGAGTGCAAAAATGTTTTTTAAAAATTTACCTCTTCAAAATCATGGTGCATCTTATACTCCAAAAAATACAGTACATTGAGAAGTGACTGCACTATAGGAGTTATCCTGAGAAAATTGTGTGCTCCCTCTGTATCGGGTGAAATGCTGTGAAGTCTGTTACTGGTTTGCTTCACGCATGCATGCATGCACACCACAGGAGTGTGCAATGCATGTGTGCCAAAGGTGCAGTTTGCATGCATGCACACTGCAGGTGCTAAAAAGCCTTTTCTGAGCCTGCAAAGTAAGTAGAACATTAAGGGGGGGAAACAGCTGTGCCGCGTGATTTAGATTCACTAGAAAGCAGGATTTACTGCTTTCCAGTGAATATAAATCATGTGGCACAGCTGATCATTGGAACTTTTCAAAACCTTTTTTAGCATTTTTTACTACCGGCGGAAAAAAAAAGTTTTTAAAAAAGTTCCGACAATCAGCTGTGCTGCGTGATTTTTTAGTGAATACGAATCATGCGACACAGCAATTTTTTTGCTACCGGTTCGAGTGAACCGGTAGCATTTCACCCCTGCTCTTTTTTTTATATAGATTTTTTTGTCTTTTAATGATCCCATAATCCCTTGCATTGAGGTGGAGTCAGGCAACTGTATGAAGTTGGCCAGATGCCCTTCCTGTTGCCAATGCAGACTTCGCAGCATATAGAGACTCATTGTGCCCAGAGTGAGAAATATCTGCCGCTACCTAGGATCGAACTCACAGCCTCCTGATTGTAATAGCAATAGCAATAGCAATAGCAGTAGACTTATATACCGCTTCATAGGCCTTTCAGGCCTCTCTAAGCGGTTTACAGAGAGTCAGCATATTGCCCCCAACAATCTGGGTCCTCATTTTACCCACCTCGGAAGGATGGAAGGCTGAGTCAACCCTGAGCCGGTGAGATTTGAACCGCTGAACTGCTGATCTAGCAGTAGCCTGCAGTGCTGCATTTAACCACTGCGCCACCTTGGCTCTTTTGTGAGGCGAGAGTGCCACCTCTAGGCCACCGCACCACTCCCTCTGTGTTATGTGGAGGCATTTCACTTATGTTGAAAGGGAAGAATGGAATGGAAGCTGAAATGACTTTCCTACTACACAGAAGGATGGCAAACTCTATGCGTGAATATTTTCTAGGCATCAATTTAATTCAGACCCTAAGTTGCAGGAGACCTCTCCAAAGCATTTGAAGGAGGGGCTCAACCTGATCCCTAGTGGGACAGGTCGGGCGAAGTACCCCCTTCTCAAAGCATTAAAAGCAACCATTCCATCACAAATCCCATCGGTCTACCATCAAGCTACTCCAGCTGTCGTAGAATCATAAGACTGGAAAGGACTTTGGAGGTCTTCTAGGTTTAGGTTAGGTTTAGGTTTCGTTTTATTTATATGCCGCCCTATTACCATCGGGACTCAGGGCGGCGCACAAACCCAAAGGGGGAAAGGGAAACACAAAAACTACAAATACAAGCATTTAAAAATAACCAACAGACACACAAATCGAGAGGGGAAAGGAACTCATCCTAATCTCTGCGGGGAGTTTGTTCCAAAGAGCCGGAGCAGCCACAGAGAAGGCCCTCCCCCGGGTAGTAGCCAGATGACATTGGCCAGTAGATGGAATCCGGAGGAGGCCTAATCTGTGGGATCTAATGGGTCTTTGGGAGGTAATTGGCAGCAGGCGATCTCTCAAGTACCCAGGTCCAATACCATGAAGGGCTTTATAAGTGACGACTAGCACCTTGAAGCGTATCCAGAGACCGATTGGTAACCAGTGCAGCTCGCGGAGGATAGGTGTAACGTGGGTGTACCGAGGTGCACCCACAATAACTCGCGCGGCTGCATTCTGGACAAGCTGAAGTCTCCGAATGCTCTTCAAGGGCTGCCCCATGTAGAGCACATTGCAGTAGTCCAGTCAGACCCTCATACTGTCAGACGGATTCCTTATACCCATGGTGAACCTATGGCACATGGGCCACAGGTGGCAAGCGCAGCCCTCTCTGCGGGTAGCCGTCACCCAGATCAGCTCCATCACGCATGCGCAGGGGCCTCACGCTGGCCAGATGATTTTCAGGTCTCTGCCGTGCATGTGGGAGATGTGTGTGCATGCACAGAGACCACGCAGACATGCACAGGGGGTGGGGGGTATGCCCCCATGTCCCACTTTTGGCCCCAGGAGGCTTCAGGGAGGCCTACTAGGCCCAAAATGGGATGGGGGGGTCATGCATGCACGCACGGGAGGAGGGGATGCAGGGGGCATTGTGTGCACATGCACAGGGAGGGTGGAGCATGCAAGGGGGTGTGTTACAATCAGGGGTGGGTTTCTCGCCCCATTCCAACCGGTTCGGTTGGAACGGGGCCAGCGGCATCCTCGTGCATGCGCGCGGTGCACGCATGCGTACTAGCGTCTGCACGACGCTCCAGCTGCTCCTGGATGATCGTGCAGGCGCTGTATGCGTCCTGCGCATGCGTGGAAGTGCAGAACTCGTCAAAACCGGGTAAGGACCGCGGGCGGGCGTGCCCTTCGCCGTTCCCAGAAGTTACTTACTTCTGGGTTCGGCGACCAACCAGTTCACAGGGACCGCCACGAACCGGTTGAAACCCACCCCTGGTCACAATGCACATTGCATTATGGGTGTGAGCACACATGCAAGGACAAAAGGATTAGCCATCACCGCCTTATGTTGTCTGCAGTGTTATGGCCAGAGAAGATTTCATCACGTCTGAATTTCCTTCCGACTTTTGATTGTATCGCCAAGAACAACAACTTAGGTAAATCATGAACAAAATGGGCTTCTTTCCAGGCTCTTGACCACCGGTGGTCATAACAGATTGATATGTTGATGGACAAATGGATCGCCTGAGCCCCTTAACACAGCTTCTTGGCCATATTTCACCGGGCCAGAAAGAATACAAAAGAGAGAAATGCAACGGCTTGAAATCATATATTCATAGACTGCTGACATTTCCCATTACGTTTTCGCTTTCCATATGAATCAGACTTTTGATTCATGACCCAACGGCCAAGGCAAACATTGCCAAGGAACTCATCTCTGTAATCTACTGCTCCCGATCTGACATAGATCTGTCATGCCAGGTTGTCTATTAATTCCCTGGACGACATTCCATACGTTAAGTAGCTGTAGCTTTGGAGATGGTGATGTATGCCCTTGCCAGGAGCAACATATGCATGCAAAAGCTATAAATAATTCCCTTGATTTAAAACTGAAAATGTAATAACAGCAGGACAGTTAGCTTTCTAACAGGCAGATCGCATTGCAGTCATTCTTTACTAAGCCGTCGTGGAGGTAGCCAAGAAATGAGAAATAAATTTTCTTGTTCCATTAACCTTATTTGAGGTTGGACGGAAGCTCGTTTCAATGCTTTCTGCGTTATCTGTCAGGGATACACAATGATGTCCTAGTTTGTTGCTGAAGGATGTGGCTAGTGGTGGGATTCACATAGGTTTACCACCAGTTCGCAAATGTGAGCATTTGCACATATGTGCACCTTCTGTGCATGTGTGCAGTCTTCTGCGCATGCGCTTTACTTGCAGGCATGGCACGCGGCATCAAAAATGAGACTTCATAGGACATTTTGGAGCCGGGGCAGACCCACCCGTAGTTGGCCGCTACTGGTTCAGGTGAACCAGTCCGAACCGGTTGAATACCACCTCTGGATGTGGCCAATTTGATTGTAATGAAATTATTTACGTTATTGAGAAGGCTATTCCAGACATAGATGTCTTTATTGGTAGACTGTCAGGGTTCTGACTGGTGCCCCCATTAAATCATGAGCCTCAAGCCAAGCTGCAAAAGAAATCCAGTTGTTTATTTGGAGCACCATGTCAGCATGGAGTAAGTGAAGCCAACTCTGACCTCGCTTAATTTGCGCCTTGGCTCTGACCCTGTTTCCCCCTCCCCTCAAAGTGTGTGTGTGTGTGTGGGGGAGTCACATTCTCCAATGAAGCAATTTTGCAGGTTGTAGAAGTCACTCCCTCCGGCTACTGTGGATTTCCATGGAGATGGCCTTGACAGAATATGGCCAACTGGAATATACTTTATTTTGACTGAAGTGCAAGTTCCTTGACACAGCTGTGAGGCTCAATTTCCCATCCCCCTGCCTATGGCAACTTGAGAGCATGTCAGGAATGCTTCATGAGTTGTCATAGACCTTGACAAACTCCACTCCTATTTATGGACTATGTGAGGGGCAATTCATCGTCTGGCCTTACTCCCAAGTTGACCCCTGTTCTTTAGTTGTTCAACTCTGCGTATGAGCACCCTGGGAAGAGGCTCCAGCTGTTCATCTGCCTCACTGATGTCTGACTCCGAAGATAGCTGATAACTGGCATCGGGCTCCAGCCCCCTCTCTGCCTCTGACACCAAGCCCTCCTCAGAGCCTTCCCCAGACTCCAGGACTGGCCCATCTTCCTCTCCAACCTTCTCACTGTCTGAATTTGCTGCCAGCTCTGCTGGCCACTGGTGGGCCCCAACACATTTCTGCAACCGTTCTTCATATGTTTTAGCCTCCAGTCCCCTAATCATCTTTGTTGATCTTCTCTGCACTCTTTCTAGAGTCTCAACATCTTTTTTTACATCATGGCAACCAATATTGGATGCAGCATGCCAAGTGTGGCCTTACCAAGGCATTGTAAACCAGTACTAACAGTTCACATGATCCTGATTCTACTATGATATCTACTATGATCTTGATTCTACTAAAAAAAAAAACCCTCTTCTACGGAATATCTCAGGCCATGAACCAGCCGTATCTCTTCCCCTTCTTGGTATCAGCTCTGAGCCACCCAGCATGCAATTTGTTGAAAGCTATTTTACTCAAAACACTGGAAGCAGAATAAAATTGCAGCCTGAATGAAACAAAAACACTGCCAGAATTGAAGACCAAAATGATTGGGCGCGAAATGAAAGCAAGAGCAAAATAAAGGCCTCCCATTATTAACAATGAAGTTTATAATAGCTACTGAATCAGAAAGTAGAATAATTTAGTTGGAAATGTGATTTTCTAATCATATCATTACCATCTGAACTGCAGTCTAAGTGAGCACTGATACGTCTGTCTTTTGAACTCCGATTCATAAATAGAACATGGAGGGGAAAAAAGGAATGGATTGAGATAAGGAATCATAAACATAAATCAAAGTGAGACTAAGATATTAAATAGAAAAGAAAGATGATAGATGGATGATGATGAATATGATGAAGAAGATGGATAGATGGATAGATGAATAGATAGATGGATGGATGGATGGATGGATGGATAGGTGGATAGATAGATAGATAGATAGATAGATAGATAGATAGATAGATAGATAGATAGACAGACAGACAGACAGACAGACAGACAGACAGACAGACAGACAGACAGACAGACAGACAGACAGACAGACAGATCGATCGGTGGATAGGTGGATGGATGGATGGATGGATGGATCAACCGATGGATGGATGGATCGATAGATAGATCAATGGATCGATGGATAGGTGGATAGATAGATAGATAGATAGATAGATAGATAGATAGATAGATAGATAGATAGATAGACAGACAGACAGACAGACAGACAGACAGACAGACAGACAGACAGACAGACAGACAGATATAGGTGGATAGGTGGATAGGTGGATAGGTGGATAGGTGGATAGGTGGATAGGTGGATAAGTAGATAGGTGGATAGGTGGATAGGTGGATAGGGGGATAGGGGGATAGGTGGATAGGTTGATAGGTGGATAGGTGGATAGGTGGATAGATGAGTAGATGGATAGATGGATAGATCAATAGATCGATAAATAGATAGATAGATAGATAGATAGATAGATAGATAGATAGATAGATAGATAGATAGAGATAGATAGATAGATAGATAGATAGATAGATAGATAGATATAGATAAATAGATGATAGAATGCCTCTCTGTTTGTCTATCTATCATCTAACTCTACCTAAAATAAAAGGGATTAAAAGATTATAAAAAGGGGAAAAACCCTAAGAATAGAAGATTTCTTTGCACTAATTTTGGCACATGACAGAAGGCAAGATTCTGACACATGGGACACATTGCACATTTCTACACAGTTGTTGCTTTCTTTCAGTCAATTGAGGGGATGGATAGTAAATCTCCATAATTCATGGGAAAAAGAATCTTGGAACAAGCTATTTCTATGTACTCATTAGCCTTCTGTATTTTCATATTCTTGAAAAGAAAACACATGTGACTTTCACCCACGACACTGACTAGCTGCCATCTTAAGCAAATATAAAATTTTAGCTACTGGTTAGATAGGTGTGGCTAGGTGGGGGGGGGGCATGTGACTGAGTGGACATGGCCAACTTGATGTCACTCACACTCACGCCCACTCAGTCGCATGACATCCCCCCCCCACCTAGCCACGCCTCCCTGCACATGCATGCAACCCCCCACGACCCCACCCTCCCATGCATGCATCCTTCCCCCCCCCGCCCATTTTTGGCTTCCAGGTTGATGCAGGGGCCCTTCCAGGCCCAAAATGGGGTGCAGGGGTTTTTGCGCAAGGCCCCAAAATGCAATGCAAGTGCCTTCCTGTGTATGCACGTTTCCAATATGCACCCCACATGCGCATATGTGGCAGAGACCTGAAGACCAGCTGGGTGGTGGAAGGCGTACATGTATGTGCAGTGGAGCTGGGCTGGGGCTATCATCTATCACCTACCATATCTACTGATCTACTCTATCATTTATCCATCCATCCATACCTACCTACCTACCTACCTCTCTCTCTCTCTTCTATCATCTATCATCTACCATATCTACTGATCTACTCTATCATTTATCCATCCATCCATACCTACCTACCTACCTACCACTCTCTCTCTCTCATCTATCATTTATCATCTACCATATCTACTGATCTACTCTATCATTTATCCATCCATACCTACCTACCTACCTACCTACCTACCTACCTACCTACCTACCTACCTACCTACCTCTCTCTCTCTCTCATCTATCATCTACCATATCTACTGATCTACTCTATCATCCATCCATCCATCCATCCATCCATCCATACATACATACATACATACATACATACATCTATATCTACCTACCTACCTACCTACCTACCTACCTACCTACCTACCTACCTACCTACCTACCTACCTACATCTATCTATCTATCTATCTATCTATCTATCTATCTATCTATCTATCTATCTATCTATCTATCATCCATCTATTTATCTATCTATCTATCTATCTATCTATCTATCTATCTATCTATCTATCTATCTATCTATCTATCTATCTATGTTGTTGGATTATAAAGTAGAGCCAACACTTCATATGGTCTTGATTCTATTCCTCTATTAATGCAGCCTAGAACTGTGTTGGCTTTTTTGGCAGCATCTTATCACCTTATTGTATTCCATCTATTTTATTCTGGAGTTAGAGATTTTATTTATTTATTGGGTTTTGTCTTTCATCTGATTCGTAAGGTTCAGAAGTGGTATTCAGCAGGTTCTGACCAGTTCTGGAGAACCAGTAGTAGACATTTTGAGTAGTTCAGAGAACTGGTAAATACCACCTCTGGCTGGCCTCACCCCCATCTATTCTCTGCCTCCCGAGTCCCAGCTGATTGGGAGGAAATGGGGATTTTGCAGTACCCTTCCATGCCCACCAAGCCATGCCCACCAAGCCACGCCCACAGCACTGGTAGTATGTCATAGTTTCACCATCACATGTCTAGGATTTCTCCTTGGATTTCTTTTATTTGCCTAGATTACAGACACAATTAAATCCTTCCTTTTACTCCTCTGACAGTAATTTACCCATGTATGAATGGTTATAATAGTATTAATTAATATTTGGTGGCGTTATTGAGTCCTGTATCTTACGATAATGTTGCCTTAGTCACTACATGATTGCCATCTGGATACTTTCTTGGCTGTCAAAATTGAGAGTAGTGATTTTGTAGAAACAAGGTTGAAGAGGGGAGAATAATCTAGCGTTTTCTGGAATGGTATTTAGTCACACATGTGACTATTACGAAATCAAAACAATCAGAATTCACTGCTGCTCTTGATTAAAATAGAGATAAATGTATAAACCTGTTTTCTCCATTTAATAACAAGCTCTAATCAACCTTCTTTTAAAGCATCCTATTGATTTGAAGGTCCAGAGGGTAACGTTTTATGGTAAAATCAACAAAGGCGTTTATAGCGTCTTAAATTTTAACAACTGTTATTGTCCAGAAATGAGTTGGATTGCATCCCTCTTCATCAGATGCCTAAGAAGAAAGTGTTCTGGCCTAGGCTTCCCCAGCAGATAAATATGAATCAGTTGCCAAGCTTTTGAATTTTGATCACATGAAAAAGGGAATGCTGTAATGGTTATTAGTGTGTAAAACGGTCATAGGTCACTTAGCAAGAATGCAGAGATGAACTATTTGCCTCCTGCAAACTTCACTCCCCTTTCACTCCTCTTTTATTCCCTCTGGGAGGGGCCATGCACCATTTACCTGTGGCCTTACTCCCAAGTCCACCCCTGTTCTTTAGCTGTTCCCTTCGCCTGGCATCTCTGCGCACACTGGGAACAGGCTCCAGCTGTTGTTCTGCCTCACTGATGTCCGATTCTGCTATGTTCTGTCCTATGTTCTGTCCTTCTGGGAACGATTGAGGGCAAGAGAAGAAGGAGATGACAGAGAAGGAGGTGGCTGGATGGAGTCACTGAAGCAGTCAGCGTGAGCTTAAATGGACTCCAGAGGATGGTAGAGGACAGGAAGGCCTGGAGGAACGTTGTCCCTGGGCTCGTGATGGGTCAGGCATGACTTCGCAACAAACAACTTCTCTTTGGAAATAATTTCTAAACCACCCTCTCGTTCATTTTCCAACATATTGGGAAAAAATGTGGAGGATTTTTCTGCCTAGCACCAAATCCCAGAAATTACACTTTACTGGTTTTTAGATGCTGTCCTTATAAGGTCTCAGATCTATGTTATTCCCCTCCTCTCTGTGCCAAACATTGGGGAGTTTTCAACACATCTTGAAAAAAAGAAAAGAAAGAGAGAGAGAGAGATTGTTTCAAACCCAGAAAGTTGTTGATGATTCATAACCATCTGTTGTACTCACTTATTAGTCTTGAAGGTGTCAAGAGATTCTTTATTGATTTCATTAGAGGAGCTGGGCTCAAGTTTTAATCTTTGAAACAAATCAAGGAGAGGAAAGTCCTAAAATCTTGTTGACCAAAACCAATTTATAATCCCTATTACCAGAACGGAATCGTAATTAAGAGAACAGCAACCAGAAGTTTGAAATTTTTTTCATATGTTTCCACTTCTCTTTAAATATTCTTATCTAAATTAGTTTGTAGCTATGAAACTATTTTCAGAACATGGAAACATTGAGTTAACCCCCCTCCCCTTTTTTTTCATGTGGCTCAAGTCCAGATTAGATATTTCAAAGGGAAATGGATATTTCTAAAGCACATTAATTGAATTTCTGCAATATCAGCGGTTTGCACAAATGCTACTAGAAGGATTCAAGCAAAGCTGCTTTCCCACGAAATCTGCTCCAAGAAGCCATAACAGGCAAGGACTTGGTTTTGCTGGCAGACAACCTACTTAACCGATCTGTTCATAGGATGTATTGAAGTAGACAAGTTATGTTTGATAGCAAATTGGTTAAGGGTATTTTTTGGGGCGGGGAGAGGGTTTAGTGTTTGGTGAATTCCGTTCATTTGATTTCAGTTTTGGGATTCAAATTTTTTTACTACTAGTTCTGTGGGCGTGGCTTTGTGGGTGTGGATGGATGGATGGATGGATGGATAGATGATGGATGATGGATGATAGATGGATGGATGATGGATGATGGATGATGGATGATGGATGATGGATGATGGATGATGGATGATGGATGATGCATGATGGATGATGGATGATGGATGATGGATGGATGGATGGATGGATGATGGATGGATGGATTGATGGATGATGGGTGGATGGATGATGGATGATGGGTGGATGGATGGATGGATGGATGGATGATGGATGATGGATGATGGGTGGATGGATGGATGGATGGATGGATGATGGATGATGGATGATGGATGATGGATGATGGATGATGGATGATGGATGATGGATGATGGATGATGGATGATGGATGGATGATAGATGGATGGATGATGGATGGATGGATGATAGATGGATGGATGATGGATGATGGATGATGGATGATGGATAATGGATGGATGGATGGATGATGGATGGATGATGGATGATGGATGATGGATAATGGATGGATGATGGATGATGGATGATGGATGATGGATGATGGATGATGGATGATGGATGATGGATGATGGATGATGGATGATGGATGATGGATGATGGATGATGGATGATGGATGGATGATGGATGATGGATGATGGATGGATGATGGATGGATGATAGATGGATGGATGATGGATGAATGATTGATGGATGGATGATGGATGATGGATAATGGATAATGGATGGCTGGATGGAAGGATGATGGATGATAGATGATGGATGATAGATAGATAGATAGATAGATAGATAGATAGATAGATAGATAGATAGATAAATAGATAGAGTACTTACAACAGTTCATTTAATGACCATAAAGTCACAATGGCACTGAAAAAAATGACTTATCATAGTTCTTCACACTTATGACTTTTGCAGCATCCCCATGTCACATGATCAAAATTCAGATGCTGGGCATCTGTTTCATATTTATGTCAGTTGCACTGTCCCATGAGTGTGTATGTGTGTGTCACGCATTAAACTTTTCTTTACCTCCTGACAAGCAAAGACAATGGGGAAGGTGTATTCATATAACCCCTTTGTCACCAGCTTAACAACTGCAGTCAACAACAATGGTGAGGAAGGTTGTAAAATGGGGCAAAATTCACTTAACCACTGTCAAGGGTGACCTTGTAGACAGGGGCGGCATTGCTGACAGTTCAGTGCCTCGAAATCTTTGCTACTCGCACATGCACATTTGCAAATACACAGATGTGCACATACGCAAAACCTTTAAAAATGGGGGGGGTGGAATTTCCTCTGAAAATTGTTCTGCGCATGAGCAGAACTGAAAAACAAGAGGGTGGCCCCGTAGGAGAACCGGTTCAGGGGCATGGCAGGCTTGGGTCACTGCCGGTTCCAGCGACCCAGGCTGCCAAGTTACTACCAGTTCGGCTGAACTGGTCTGAACCAATAGGAACTCACCTCTGCCTGTAGATAGATTGGGACGGAGGCAGACAGAGATACAGAGAAACAGAGATACAGAGAAACAGAGAAACAGAGAAACAGAGAGGCAGGCAGGCAGGCAGGCAGGCAGGCAGGCAGGCAGGCAGGCAGGCAGGCAGACAGACAGACAGACAGACAGACAGACAAGAAGATGTAATGCCTGAGGTTTTTTTGCATATATTAATGAATGAAAAACATTAAGAAGTAGGGGCTTCATCAAGTCATCCTGTACTCTAACCAACTACAATCCATTATTCAGCAGGAGGTGAAATATCTAGAGTGATATAAATAACGTGTTTTGATATATGGCATTCTTTAATTTCAAACAATGATTGACAAAGGGGGGGATGGAAAAAAGAAAGAGGTTGCACTCTGGCTTGAGGGATGTTTTTTTAGAGCAGCACTTTTAAACTTTTCATGCACCTTTTTAATCACATTTTTTCTTAATGTGCACTAAAAGGCAGCGAGCTAGAAGCTCTATGCAACAAAGCCCGCCTTTGAAATACATTTAAAAGCTATTTATATATCTATACGCTTTGAAATAATAGAAAATATGCTTTGTTTAGCTTGAAGGATAGTTCAACAGGAGGCAGAACCTTTTAGAGTTAAATAAACGCAAAGGAAAAAAGGTTTTCTATTAGGGTATCCAATTCTTACAGGAATAGAAGCCAACTAAGTATATTTACAGATTTTTCTGAATTATTAGTGAGCAGGAGGAGGAGCGGGAGGAGGAGGGGGAGGAGGAGGAGGAAGAAGAAGAATCTTCATTTTAATTCTAATTATGGAACATTATATGTGGTGACAGACAGAAAGAAAGAAACTGAGAGAGACAGTGAGAGAAAGAGAGAGAAAGAGAGAGCCAGAGAGAGAGAGAGACAGAGAGACAGAGAGAGACAGAGAGAGACAGAGAGACAGAGACAGAGACAGACACACACAGAGAGAGAGAAAGAGACAGAGAGACAGAGAGACAGAGAGACAGAGAGACAGAGAGACAGAGAGACAGAGAGACAGAGAGACAGAGAGACAGAGAGACAGAGAGACAGAGAGACAGAGAGACAGAGAGACAGAGAGACAGAGACAGAGACAGAGGTAGAGGTGGGTTCCTGCCAGTTCGCACCAGTTCGTAGAACCGGTTCGTCAAATCTACCGAACTGGTTAGAAGAGGTTCCACCAGTGGACCTGGAAAGCAGGCCACACCTACAGAAGAGGTTCCAAAAAATTTTGAAACCCACCACACACACACACACACAGACAGACAGACAGACTCACACAAAGAGAGAAAAAGAAAGAGAAAGAAAGGAAGAAAGAAATAAAGAAAAAAGAAAGAAAAAGTGAGAGATGAAAGAAAAAAAGGTACAGAGAGACAAAAAGAAGGAGGGGGAGAGAGAGAGAGAGAGAGGAGGGAGGGAGGGAGGGGAGGAAGAGACAACACATGGCCGGCAAGCCACTCCCACCAGGTCACATGGCCGGCAAGCCTCTACCACAATGGAGGCCACACCCACAGAGTAGGTTCGAAAATTTTTTGAAACCCACCACTGGAGAGAGAGATAGTGAGAGAGAGAGAGAGAGAGAGAGAGAGAGAGACAGAGAGACAGAGAGAGACAGAGACAGAGAGACAGTGATAGAGAGAGAGACAGAGAGAGAGAGAAAGAGACACAGATAGAGAGAGAGAGACAGTGAGAGACAGAGACACAGAGACACAGAGAGAGGCAGACAGACAGATCCTGGACATAATGAAACTGTTCATTTTTCAGAAAGGTGATTAGTATGTTCCCAGTTGAGTAGCTCCCCTAAACAGGAAGTGGTTCTTAATGTTCACATCCGGCAATAAAAATGAGATATTTCTGCTGGCCAAAAAAAATTCCCCATATTCTGCATACTTCCCATTTTATACACCTTACACGACAATGAATCAGGCTGCGGAATGATAAACCTTCCACCTTGAATGACCTTAATGGAAATGCCACTTTCCTTCCAGCCTTTACCTATGAAATAAGAGCTCTTGACATTTGTAGCTTATTTGTCAAATGACATTTTGGGCGTATTTACAAAGAAGGGAAGGCGAGGACTGTGGGTAGACATCATTCAACCGTACTTCATCTATATTTTAGTTCTATACATTTCAATATAACAATAACAAAGGCAGGCCACGGTCCTGGGTTAAGGTGGCATTTTGAAAGGGGAAAAAAATCTATTCTTGACATCATCCTGCTCACTACCACACAGGTGATTATTTCCCCCCAACCCCAGCTTAGTGTCAAAGAGAACAAGGCAGATCTGATATGGCATCACGGTTCATGAAAGCTGAGTGTGCATGCGTGTGCGTGGATGCATGTTTGTGCATGTGGATGCATGCAGAAAAAAGAATAGAATGCAATACTTTATTAATTGATTAGTCCTACAACCTGTCCAGTGGTGGGATTCATTTTTTTTTTTTACTACCAGTGTTGTGGGCGTGGCTTGGTGGGCATGGTTTGGGTGGCCTGGCAGGGAAGGAAAATCCCCATTTTCTCCCAATCAGCTGGGACTCAGGAGGCAGAGAAGATATGGGGGCGGGGCAGCCAGAGGTGGTATTTAGTTCTGTTCTCCGAACTACTCAAAATGTCCGCTCCTGGTTCTCCAGAACTGGTCAGAACCTGCCATATGAAAGTGTTGGCTCTACTTTATAATCCAACAACATAGATAGATGATAGATAGATAGATAGATAGATAGATAGATAGATAGATAGATAGATAGATAGATAGGTAGGTAGATAGATCAGTAGGTAGGTAGGTAGGTAGGTAGGTAGGTAAGTAGGTAGATAGATGGATGGATGGATGGATGGATGGGTGGATGGATGGATGGATGGTGGGATGAATGATAGAGTAGGTCAGTAGATATGGTAGATGATAGATGATAGATGATAAGATGATAGATGATAGATGATAGATGATAGATGATAGATGATAGATGATAGATGATAGATGATAGGATGATAGATGATAGATGATAGATGATAGATGATAGATGATAGATGATAGAGAGATAGAGAGATAGAGAGATAGAGAGATAGATATGTATAGATGAATGGATGGATATATGGATGGATGATAGAGCAGATCAGTAGATATGGTAGATAGCTAGATGATAGATGATAGATAGATAGATAGATAGATAGATAGATAGATAGATAGATAGATAGATAGATAGATAGATAGATGTAAGATGCACATAAATACACACAAGCAATTTTCATAACTTAAATCAAGTAATTCTAGTTTCTCCTGCTATTTATTGGTAACGTTATAATCTGTACCTATTGGATCTTGTGTCTTCCTTCCTTGAATTAACAAAAAGACCCAACGACCTGTCAATGCTTCTCAGTTCTAGGAACTTTCCTAAACTTTTTCATCTCTGTAGCCTGATCAAAAGCATCCACCTTCTCTTGAATAACAGTAAAAAGCATATTCTTAGTCCCCAAAACCTTCTTTTATTTCAACGGTTGTGAATTATGTTCATTCACAACCATAATGAGTGACAAATAGTTGGTAAATATCCAACAGAAGTCTGCCAAAGTCCTTTCGGGATAGGATAGAAGAGCCGAGGTGGCGCAGTGGTTAGAGTGCAGTACTGCAGCCACTTCAGCTGACTGTTAGCTGCAGTTCAGCGGTTCAAATCTCACCGCTCAGGGTTGACTCAGCCTTCCATCCTTCCAGGTGGGTAAAATGAGGACCCCAGATTGTTGTTGGGGGCAATATGCTGACTCTGTTAACCGCTTAGAGAGGGCTGAAAGCCCTATGAAGCGGTAGATAAGTCTAACATTGCTATAGAAGGATGATAATCACCCACCTTTATCTCCCTTGAAAGGCTGCCAAAAACATAATTGTCAATTAGCTTTGCAAAGCCAAGTGGAGCACAGTGTCAAAACGTAGCTTCAGAGTTTAAAACCGACCAGAACGAACAAATTCTTTCCTGCAAAGGCTCATGTCCCTTTGCTTCTCCTTTAGGTCTTATGGGAGGGGCCAATCATCTCCAAGACTTACTCCCAAGTCACCGATTTTGTCTTAACTGTTCTTGCCTTCTGGCAGCTCTGCGCATGTATGCACTGGGCACAGGCTCCCCCTGTTCCTCTGCCTCACTGATGTCAGGACTCTGGAGGTTCCGGGGGTAGCACATAACTCCCAGATGGCCTTAGCCCACTCTCTACCTCCAATGGAGATGTCCTGTCAGGCCTGCAGTTATATCCCTTTTAGGATCTTTGGCCTGCCATACTCTCTCTTATTTCATTATGCTGTTTCATTAGTGTAGTAGTTGGGAGGGGGGAATAAAAAGGAGTAGACTTGTGGAATGTGTTGTTGTCCATTCTTTTCTAGAAGACCAAGGTCATCTTTTGTCTCCGCACTTTGCTCCTGACCGGGACCAGCTGGGGGATATTCCAGCGTGGAAGAAGAAGATTGGACCATGTGATGGATTTGTGGGTGTGGGGACAAGATCATGAACTTTCAAACTGGGTGGGAATCCGAGGTAACTTCCAGAATTGGGATTTCACAGATGTGCTAAGATGTCTGATTATTAAATTGGAACTTTAGGATTGTTTTGCCTTGGACTCTGATTTACTTCTGCATGATACTTGGAATGCTGACAGCAGAGCTCTCATCCAAGCCTTCCCCAGACTCCAGGAGTGGCCCATGTTCCTCTCCAACAAACAAACAAACAAACAAACACACACACACACCCACACACACACACCAAACAGACACTTCCTCTGCACATCTCTTTTTGAAGCAAGAAAAAAATATCCTTCAAGTGTTGGATATCTCACCCAAGCCTACTTTAATTATCTGAGGAACCACTGAATCCTCTTCAGTACAAAGATTCTGATATGAAATACACTAAAGAGGAGCCTAAGTATCTGATTTGCTCTCACTTTCCCGCAACGTTGGGAATCTCCTCTGTTTAACACATAAAGGGAGAGTTCAAGAGACGAGATCCATTATTTTCATTAAAGCAACTAGCAGGAGATGAGTTTTCAAAACTGACTCTAATATCATCTGAGAAATGTTTTGCATTGATGGAGGAAAATTATTTTCACCCTTTCAATCTTCACTCTTTCCTTGATGCTGAAGATGTACTCCAGAGGATCAGATAATTCTGATTATTTTACTCTCCAATACACTCAGAAGCCTCCAAGACCACACTTATTACTTCAAATGTGAGTCACTGCTGTGCAAATGAAATAAGCTCCCAAGTAATAAGATTGAGTTTTTGGAGAATAGCAGCCTGTTTCTTTGACATAAACTTGGCATGGGTTGGGAAAGGAAGGAAAGCAGGAGGAAACAAGGAAGGAAAGTGGAAGGGAGGAAGAACAGAAAGCGGTACGGAATAGGATGAATTGAGGAAAGAAGGAAGGAGGGAAGGAAGGAAGGATAGAAAGAGGGAGGAATTAAGGAAAGACAGGAGGACAGAAAGAGGTAGGAATTAAGGAAAAAGGAGGGAAGGAAGGAAGGTGGAAGGAGGAAGAACAGAAAGAAGTACAGAATAGGATGAATTGAGGAAAGAAGGAAGGAGGGGAAGGAAGGGAAGGATAGAAAGAGGGAGGAATTAAGGAAGGAAGGAAGGAAAGAGGAAGGTAAGAAGGATAGAAAGAGGGAGGAATTAAGGAAGGAAGGAAAGAGGAAGGGAGGAGGACAGAAAGAGAGAGGAATTAAGGAAGGAAGGAAGGAAGGAAGGAAGGAAAGAGGAAGGAGGAAGGTGGAAGGGAGGAAGACAGAAAAACGTACAGAATAGGATGAATTGAGGAAAGAAGGAAGGAGGGAAGAAAGGAAGGATAGAAAGAAGGAGGAATTAAGGAAGGAAGGAAAGAGAAGGGAGAAGGACAGAAGAGAGAGGAATTAAGAAGGAAGAAAGGAAGGAAAGAGGAAGGAAGGAAGGAAGGAAGGCGGGAGGAGGGAAGAAGGAATTCACTTATAACTGCGTTCTTAACTTAACACCTGTGATTATTCACTTAACAACCATTATTCACTTAACACGATCGCCAGAAAGGTCATATATGGGCCAAAACTCCCTTAACAACTGTCTTGTTTAGCAATCAAATGTGGCGTTCAATTGTGGCCATAAGACGAGGACTTATGCCTGTGCACATATATACTTAGAGTAATATACAGTAATTTCTCAGAGAATACCTAAGGGTTCGTACCAGGTAAGGCCATTTTAAGCATCTATAATTTAATTAAAAGTACTTGGAAATAAAATAAGCATTTAAAATCAGTTTTAGTTGATTTCCCCGGAGGAAAGGTTACACTAATTGTGAAACTGAAGTTATGATAAACTCAGAGAACTAGAGTGTTTTATAGGCCTTTAATCCCAACCACAATGTAATTAGACATCAAAATATTTTACAAGAGCAACGGTGTGTGGGATTTACCTTCAATTCCACAGCAGGAGAAGAAAGGAAGGGGGGAAAAGAGAATCCACTCTGATTTCCATGGCTTCTGTGAGAAATCAATGCCAGTTGTGGTTCGTCAGTTGCCAGCAAAGATGGCAGTTGGGTCAGATGAGTCAGAGGAACTGGAGGGGGGTCCTGGGTTACCATTGAGGCAGGTGGAAGGCTCTGAGGAACAGGAGGTTGCAGAGCCAAATGCCGTGCAGGGCCCACCTACTCACACCCAGGCACAGAGACAGATGTTTTCAGGGCCCTGAGCTGAGTGAGGGGGAGGAACAGCTGGGGGCTGTCTCAGATGCAACCTATGCGCAGAGAAGCGCAGAGAGGAGCAGCAATGTAGGACTGAGAGCCAGCTATCTAGGCAAAGAGGAAGACATTGGCAAGCCCCTTCCTGGCTGGGATATAAGTGGGAGAGCTTTGGGAGCAGGGGTGGGTTCTACCAGTTCTAACCTCTTCTATAGAAGAGGTCCACCAAATCTACCGTGCATTAGAACGGTTCCAGCTTCCTCCCCCCCGCCCGTCTGCACCATGCTTGCCTGCCCGCCGCTCACTGATTGGATGGTTCACCAACACCCCGCCCACCTCTAAAAGTCTATCTAAACCTTAAAGTCTTTAAGCGGTCAAGTTTCAACATCCCTGGGGTTTTTTCTAAAGGGTTAGGGGTGCAAGGGTCTTGTAACTTGACAGCTTAAGACTTGCACACTTCAATGCAGAGTTCCTGAGCCAACATGACTGGAGGAGGAAGTTTTCATGAGTTAAGATGAACTTAATTTGAATCCTCCAAGTTCTAGTCCAACCTCTTCGTTACTACACCATAATAGTTTGAATTACCCCCTCAACTTAATCAGCCTTATATTGTTACATGTAATGATTGGCTGTATGTCATGTCCACAATTTATTTTATTTATTTATACAAACACGCAGTTCAGACTTTCAAAATGAGGCAGTTTGAACAAATCACCAAACAAATATCGTAAAAATCTGATTTGATGTCAAATGTAAATACGGTACATTTAAATCAATTCAACAATTGATGGTGGCTTTCTCGTTGCTAAGAATTCAAACCTCTCTGACCTATCTTATATTCAGAATTTATGTGTCCTTTTCCCTATTTTCAGCTATACCATGAATTTTACTGCCTGAGCAAGCCTTAATAAAAAAATCAAGCTTACAAGCAATTGTAACTTAAGCTTGCAAGAGGCTTCAAAGCGCCTTGAAAATATGACTTATTTCTTCTCTCTTCCTGCGCTCATATGACGATTTTGTTTTGTTTTGAAAAGATGGCAAACAAAGTATTTGCATATGGAATCTTATTTGGCTCTGGGAATTGAAAGCAATTTAATTTCCCCCTAGAATGCTTCCAGAAACAAATTTCTTAACTCACCAAGTCATCAGAAAATTCTAAGAAGGTTGCAGTTCCTTGGATAAAGAAATCCAAACCAAATGATAGCTGCTACTGTAGAAATATCTCTTTGATAGTGGAAGAACTCTAGAAAGAGTGCAGAGGAGAGCAACCAGGATGATTAGGGGACTGGAGGCTAAAACATATGAAGAACGATTGGAGGAACTGGGTATGTCTAGTTTAATAGAAAGAAGGACTAGGGGAGACATGATATCAGCGTTCCAGTATCTCAGGGGCTGCTCCAAAGAAGAGGGAGTCAAGCTATTCTCCAAAGCACCTGAGGGCAGAACAAGAAGCAATGGGTGGAAGCTAATCAAAGAGGGAAGCAACCTAGAACTAAGGAGAAATTTCCTAACAGAACAATTAATCAGTGGGACAACTTGCCTCCAGAAGTTGTGAATGCCCTAACACCGGAGGATTTTAAGAAGATCCATAGGATCAAGCTTTCATCACGGATGTAATCCGAGCCGAGGTGGCGCAGTGCTTAAATGCAGCACTGCAGGCTACTTCAGCTGACTGCAGTTCAGCAGTTCGGCTGTTCAAATCTCACCGGCTTAGGGTTGACTCAGCCTTCCATCCTTCCGAGGTGGGTAAATGAGGACCCGGATTGTTGTTGGGGGCGATATGCTGACTCTGTAAACCGCTTAGAGAGGGCTGAAAGCCCTATGAAGCGGTATATAAGTCTAACTGCTATTGCTATCAGTTGGCCTGACTATTTTTATAGCAATTGTTTTCTCCCTCTTTTTCATTTTTTCTGCACATTGAGCATAAAAGTAATTTTAAAAAGAAGCTAGAGAAGACAGTTTCTCTGGCGGGCAGCTTGTAGAGAAGGAGGTCAGTGCGTCCAACTTTTTTTCCATTTGGGATACAGCTGGCAAGAACATGGTCACCCTTGGCTGACGTTTGCTCCAGCACATGCATAAATCTTGAATGGAGTTTCTCGCCTGGGAGAACACACTCTGCTTCAGACAAAAATCAAGCCCATTGATCCTGGGTATTTTTTTTTCAAAACCCCTCCCCCCTTTGATTGTTGAGCAGATCTTGCAAGACAGCTGTTCTGATCTTGGCTTCCCCATAAAGCTCGAGGCAGAATCCTGGTCCCGACAAAACCCCTTTCATTAAAACAAATGTGAAATCCTCTCATTCGCAATCATCAAGGCCTGGCAAACAGTCTTTCAAAGGAGTATTTATGACCACAGACCTTATCTACCTTGGAAAGCTGCCATGTAATATTTTCCAAGTGAGGTGTTGTGCAAGGAAAGACTTTGGCACAGAGTCTCTGAGATTCACGGACAGATCTTCACACTCCTGAAACGGAACTAACGGCCGAATGAACAAATTTTTTTCCTGCAAAAACCCACTCCCCTTTTGCTCCTCTTTTATTTCCTATGGGAGGAGCCAATCACCTTCCACTGTGACTTACTCCCAAGTCGAACCCTGATTTCTGAATTGTTCTTTTCTTATGGCAGCCCTGCACGTGTGCATGCTGGGAACAGGCTCCAGCTGTTCCTCTGCCTCACCTGCTGTCTGACTCCGAAGACAGCAGATAAGTTTCATATGGCCCTGGCCCCATTTTTCCCTCCAATGCAGGGCCCTCATCAGAGCCTTCCCCGACTCCAGGACTGCCCATGCTCCTCTCCAACCTCCTCACTGTCCGACTCTGCTGGCCAGCTCACTGGCCCCTGGCCGGCCACAACAACAGGAACGATAACTAGCAGTAGAACAAGCTAAGGTTAGAAAACACAGCAACTTAACTTTATTTTTATTTATTTATTTATAGCCGCCCTTTTCCCTGAGGGGACTCAGGGTGGCTAACAACTTATATGGGAGGGGAAAGATACAATGACATAACACAATGTATAATTAAAATCGAGCAACATTCATTTCAACATTCGGGTGGGGGCGGATTATACTCTTTACCCCAGGCCTGACGGGATAGCCAGATCTTGAGGGCTTGCGGAAGGTCTGAAGGGTGGTGAGGGTACGAATCTCCACGGGGAGATCGTTCCAGAGGGTCGGAGTCTGCTACTGAAAGGGCTCTCCTCCGCGTAGTTTGCCAGCGGCACTGGCTGGCAGATGGCACTCGGAGGAGGCCTAATCTGTGAGATCTGATGGGTCGAGAGGAGGTGATTGGCAGGAGGCGATCTCTCAAGTACGCAGATCCACTACCATGAAGGGCTTTATAGGTAGTAAGAAGCACCTTGAAGCGCACCCGGAGATCAACTGAGTTGGGTTCTGAATTGGAGATCAATAAGGATGATTCTTTTCCCTTTGGTGGTGGCAATATGTTTTCTTTTGCACAATGCTAGATGGGCAATGGGCTTGCACATTGCAATCCCACTGAATACAGTTTAGAGGAAACGGGGGAAATGGACGCCCCAAGGCTGACCTCTCAACCGAGTGGGGGGACATTACGAGTGGCCTTTTCATTAAACTGCCCCTGTTTCATCCCAACAATTGTGGGCCGTGAGAAATCGTACATCTAACCGAGACCCTTCCCAGCCTATTTAGCCTGGGTGAAAAAGGCTGGCGTGAAAAGAATTTTCCTACTCTGGCTATTTATAGACGGCCCACCGCTGTTTTGAACAATGATCAACCCGTCGACATGATATGTTTATTGTTCCATTAATAAAGCCGTGAATTATGGGTTGGCATGAGGTCCCAGTGCATTCTTGAAAGAGAAATACACAAGAGGATGAATAATTTGCAAATGGTTAGATTTGTTAGGCAGCATTGTATTCCAGAGATTAAGGATGCACAAATTAGGCCTCTTGCTGACATGACATAGATAGCATGGGATGAGTTACCCCCCGCCCCCCACCCCGGTGGGATTTTACTTCACTTTCTGATTTTTTTCTGACACTTGAATTTATTCTATTTCAGTTTGGAATGATCTAGCATTCAAGCCTACACCACACACCACAGTTGGAAGGGACCTTGGTGGTCTTCTAGTCCACCCCTTGCTCAGACAGGAGAGCTTAGATCAGGGGTGGGTTCCTGCCAGTTCTAACCTCTTCTGTAGAAGAGGTTCCACAAATCTACCGTGTTGTTTAGGACCGGTTCCAGCTCCCTCCCCTGCCTGTCCGCACATCATCAAGATGACGAGCGAGAGGAGGAATTCTGGGAGTTGAAATCCACAAGTCTTAAAGCTGTCAAGTTTGAAACACCCCTGGTTTTTTTTTTCCTAAAGGTTTAGGGGTTCAAGAGTCTTTTAACTTGACAGCTTTAAGACTTGCACGCTTCAAATGCCAGAGTTTCTAAGCCAACATTTTGGTTGCTAAGCAAGAGCGTTGTTAAGTGAGTTTCACTACATTTTACAAGTTGGCCACGCCCATCCAGTCACATGGCCAGCAAGCCACTCCCACAAAGCAGGTTCTAAAGAGGTTCTAAAAATTTTTTGAAACCCACCACTGGCTTAGATATATGATGGTGAACCTATGGCAAGTAGAGTCTCCTCTGTGGCTACATGCGCTGTCACCAACTACTGTTGTGGCCCAGCAGGAGCCGTTGGAGCTGTCACCAGACTCTGACAGTGAGGGGCCCTATGAGTTGGCTCTGGAGGATGTGGAGGACCCTGGACAGGGTTCTGATTCCAAACAGGGCACAGAGAGACTGGTTGGCCACCAGGTGGCACCTGAGCCTTGGACCAGTGGGGAGGAGACAAGGGAGAGTGATCCAGAAGCCAGCAGTGTGTTGTTCCTGGATGCATGCCATCGAAGAGCTACTAGGCGTCAGGAACAATTGCAATTGCAGGAGGTAATTGCGCTCAGCTGATGGTCATTAGGCTCCTCTCCAAACTATAAAAAAGACTGCTTGTGACACACCCTTCTTGCAGAAGTCAACGCATTGACTAAAGAGAATGTAACTAACTTGGCAGGCTGGATTGCTGCCAAGATTTGTCTGAATTTCTGCCAAGGTTTGTCGGACTTGCTGCCAAAGTCCTTATCTGTTTGTTTGCTTGGCTTTCAGCCACCGAGATTCTGGTCTTGTTATTAAAGGACATTCTAATTAAGGCTTGTCTCGGCTTTCGTTACTGGACAGAGGAGGGGGTCAGAACAAGCTACTATTCTAGTTTACAACCTTCACATGTGCACTACTCAGCTGGTTTTTGCAGGTGCTGGAAAATGGTCTGAAAATAACTCAGAAAATGGCCAAAAAAATTGCCATTTTTGGGCTGTTTTCCAGGTAGTTTCCAGGCCATTTTGGGGCATTTTTCGGGCTGTTTTCGGGCCATTTTTGGCTGTTTTCTGGGTCAAAATGGTCAGAAAAATGCCCTAAAACAGTCAAACACAGGCATGCGCGTACTGGCCAGCTGGTCTTCAGGTTTCTGGTGCTCTGGCATGCACATACACGTACATTCCCATTTGGGCACTCACCATTACTGCCTTAGATCATTTTAGACAAGTGACTGTCCAGTCTCTTCTTAAAAGTCCCCAGTGATGGAGCATCCACAGCAGTGGTGGAATACAAATAATTTAACAACCGGTTCTCTGCCCTAATGATTTCTTCCAACAACCAGTTAATCAAACTGCTCCAGAAACTTAAGAACCAGTTCTCCCAAAGTGGTGCGAACCGGCTGAATCCCATCACTGATCCACAGCTTCTGAGGCAAGCCATTCCTCTGACGAATTGTTCTCACTGTTAGGAAAGTTCTTCTTCGTTCTAGGTTGCTTCCCTCCTTGATGAGTTTCCACCCGTTGCTTCTTGTCATGTTTTCTGGTGCTTTGGACAATAGGTTGACTCCCTCTTTTTTTGTGGCAGCCTCACAAATACTGGGATACTGCTATCATGTGTCCCCCCTAGTTCTTCTTTCTCCAGACAAAGTGTCAGCCACTTGTGGCTCTGGAGCCACATGTGGCTCTTTCATCACCTAGTCCTTCTTTTCTCCAGACAAAGGGTCAGCCACTTGCGGCTCTGGAGCCGCATGTGGCTCTTTCATCACCTCCGCTGCAGTTCCCTGCCGCTCAAAGTATGTGTCACAACTGCCAATGTTTGACATCCACAAACACGTGGTTTATCGAACCCCCCCCCCCCAGTAGACCAACCATGTATAAATGCAAGAAAAGAAAAGTTTTAGTGAAAACAGAAACCTTGAATTCAAAGACACATGCTAGTTTTGCGGGCGGTCAGGAAATAGACAGGGGAAAGGTTATGGGGCTCCCCGTCAGTGGTGGGTTTCAAAAATTGTTCGAATCTTCTCTGTGGGTGTGGCCTCTTTTGTGGGAGTGGCTTACCGCCTATGTGACCGGATGGGAGTGGCTTGCCGCCCATGTGATTGGATATGAAGATGCCGGCGACACTTGTCAGAACCACCTTAAATTACCTCACCCACAGCACTGGCATGCATAAGAATATGATGTAAACTTGTTTTTTAAAAGGCATCTTTGGTTTGCGTTAAAACAACTTCAACACACCAATGTTGTGATTGCACCACAAACGCAGTAGTCATCCTTCCCTTTCACAGAGGCCCTGAGTTTTATAAATAGGAGCATGATAGTGTAGAATAATCATATCCAAGGACCAGTGGTGGGTTTCAAATTTTTTGGAACCTCTTCTGTAGGTGTGGCCTGCTTTCCGGGTCCACTGGTGGAACCTCTTCTAACCGGTTCGGTAGATTTGACGAACTGGTTTTACCGAATAGGTGCGAACTGGTAGGAAACCCACCTCTGGTCCCCATTTTTTTCTTTTCTGTGGGAAACAGATCCAAATGGCTCTTTGAATGTATAAGGTTTCCTACTTCTGCTCTAGACTAGCCATACCCACATCCTGCCACCGCCCGTCATATGTTTTTGTCTCAAGGCGATTAATCATCTCAGTTTCTCTTCTTTCCACCTTTTCCAAACTCTCAACATCTACGCAGTTTTTGTCGCCGCAATACAAAAAGATGTGAATGGTAGATATCTGGGGTTTTTTTTTTGCGTTACTGATTTTTTTTCTAAATGCCATTAAAATTAACGTTTCATTTTTTGCACATTTTCTACCTGTTGCTATGCACGCAAACACATTCTGTTTCTCCGGGTGCACTCAATCCCCAAATGTGCACCTCCGTATGCATCTTACACCAAGTGTACAAGCGCTTTCTTTAGCGATTCTGGTCTCATCTGCAATGTTTTGCAAGCATTTGTTTTCCATTTAAAAACATCACAAATGGGGGGAAAAGGAATATCAAGAAGTGTAGCATCTAATGGACTAATGCATTCCAATCTGTATGTTTGTCCTGGGGTAATTAACAGATTGCTCAAGGAAAGTGAAAACATTTTGCTTCAAGGCATTTATTTCAAGAATGATAACTAAGATCCCCAATCTTTTAATAAGTTACTCGCTACAATTATGTCGCCTTATCATTGTGGATAAACACATATTCTAGTTTTGAATGAGGCTGAACAAAAGAACTGGTTCAAGCATGGCTAGTAGATATCTAGAAGTTTGCCATCAGTGATGACTTCCACATATAAATAAACCATTGCAGTAAAAATAATAATAATAATAATAATAATAATAATAATAATAATAATAATAATAATAATAATAACTCCGCCATTGCCGGTCCCAAGCCCGGATGAGAAAGGAGGAAGGTTGGGATCAGGTTGGCATCTGGTCCCGTAAAAAACACTTGAGCATACCAGGGGTTGTGACTTTAAGTATATACCTCCCACCCTGGCTGGCTGATAAAGGAGTCGTTCTCTGTAGCTCAAAAGGTTAACTCCCTGCCTGGGAGGCAATAGAGCACAGGTTCGATTCCCAGCAAGGGTATGGCTAGCTGATGAGAGCTAAATAGCTTGAAATAGATCTATACTAGTCTCCCTTTATTATTTATCAGCATAAATATAACAAATGTAACAAAAAAAGGCAACAGTAAAAAAATATTGGGTTTCTGTCTGGATGGTCTCTTGTGACGAGCCTAATGACAGAGAGTGGAAGTGTGACCTTCCTCCCACACTTGGGCATACCAGGGGTTGTGACTTTAAGTATATATACCTATATATATACCTATATATACCTATATATACCTATATATGCCTATATATGCCTATATATACCTATATATACTACATATACATACATAGACATACATATACACACACACACACACACACACACACACACACACACACACATATATATATATATATATATAATATATTATTATATATATATAATATATTTATATATATATATATATATATATATTTATATTTATATAGCTTCGCTGATAACGGATAAGAGCCTGTGGCCTAATGGCTAAGATCTCTGCCTAGTATGCCTAGTATGCCATATAGCCCAGGTTCAAATCCCAGTAAGGGTAGGGCTAGCTGATGAGAACTAAATAGCTTGAAATAGATCTATACTAGTCTCCCTTTATTATTTATCAGCACAAATAAACACCACCACACACCACACACACACAACCACACACACACACACACACACACACACACACATATATATATATATATATTATATATATATATATATATATAGATAGAGAGAGAGAGGAGAGAGAGAGAGAGAGACTGTTCTGTTAATACCTCCATGCCCCCTTTCATTCTAAGGTTTCATTGCTGGCTGGATGAATGAACAGGTCAATTGCAGCACTGAGAAATGCATCTAATGCAGCTAATGTTTGTCTCTGCATCCTGGCTCCCGTTGAGTACCTGGAAGAGGACTTTTTATTCATTTTATGAGTTAATAGGGTTCATTAATGTTTCTGAAATGCTGGCTTCTCTCATACGTCTCTGGGGCTTTGACGAGGTTGAGAAGGAAGCCTAATGAATGGTTGAATGGTTATACTGATACCCTGGTAATTAGAGAATGCGTAATTAATGTAGAGCTGCAGCAAACTCCTGGGTGCTGTCAATGACCCTATAATGTGCAAGAGCAAAAACGGAGGGGGGGGGGAGAGAAAGAAAAGAAATTATGGGCTTCGTTAGGGAATACAGCTTCCCCCCCTTCTATTTCTTACATTTTTAGGTCTGCATCTTAGTTTAATCAGAAAAAAAGAAAATTAATTCGTCTCAAAATCATTATGCAACATGGCATCGCTGATTAAAGTCACCAGGACAAGAAAAGTGATCATTTTCAAGATAGGTCTTGTTTCCTTCCTTCCTTCCTTCCTTCTTCTTTCTTCTTTCTTCTTTCTTTCTTTCTTCTTTTCTTCTTCTTTCTTTTCTTTTTCTTTCCTTCTTCTTTCTTTCTTTTTCTTTTTCTCTCCCTCTCTTCTTGCTTTCTCTTTTTCTTTCTTTCTCTTTTTCTTCCTTTTTCTTTCTTTCATTCATTCTTTCTTTTTTTTCTTTCTTTCTTTCTTTTCTTTTCTCTCCCTCTCTTTCTTGCTTTCTCTTTTCTTTCTTTCTTTCTTTTCCTTCTTCCTCTTTTTCCTTCTTCCTCTTTTTTCTTTCTTTCTCTTTTTTCTTTCTTTTGTCTTTTCACCTCTCAACTGCAGTGATTTGCTTAGCAACTGTGGTAACATCGGTCAAAACTCAATTAACAAATGTCTCCCTTAACAACAGAAATGCTGGGGCTTCATGTGGTCATAAGTTGAGGATGAATCGACCTTTGCCCATAAGCATTCCTAGGATTTGCTTATCTGTGTCATTCAAAGCCACCACTGCAGATTTTTTTAACTGAATCAATCAGAAAAGCAGCCCGATTCCAAGGGCCCAGATCTATGATGTTAAAAACACCAGTCGTAATCACTGGGTGGCAATCATTTTGCAAGTGATGGACAATAACTTGATTTAAGAAGAAGTCCTTCTAAAATGGATAAGGGGATAAATGGGGAACTCATCAAATTTGCAGATGACACCAAGTGGCAGGAATAGCCAACACTCAAGAAGATATGCTTGATACAGAAGGATCTTAACAAAGTTGGAACATTGGGCACTATCTAATAAATGAATTCAATGGTGAAAAGAGTAAGGTTCTACATTTAGGCAAGAAAAACCAAATGCACAAGTACAGTAGGTGGTACCTTGCTCAACAGTAGTAACTGTGAAGGGATCTTGGAGTCCTAGTGGACAACAATTTAATAGGAGCCAGCCGTGTGCAGCAGCTGCCAAAAAAGCCAGCACGTTCTAGGCTGCATCAACAGAGGGAGAGAATCAAGATCACGTGAAGTTTTAATACCACTTTACAAGACCTTGGAAAGGCCACACTTGGAATCCTGCATCCAGTTTTGGTCGCCACGATGTAGAAAATATGTGGAGACTCTAGTAGAAAGAGTGCAGAGAAGAGCAACAAAGAGGATTAGGGGACTGGAGGCTAAAACATATGAAGAACGGTTGCAGGAACTGGGTAAGTCTAGTTTAATGAAAAAAAGGACCAGGGGAGACATGATAGCAGTCTTCCAATATCTCAGGGGTTGCCACAAAGAAGAGGGAGTGAAGCTATTCTCCAAAGCACCTGAAGGCAGGACAAAAAACAATGGGTGGAAACTAATCAAGGAGAGAAGCAACTTAGAACTAAGGAGAAATTTCCTGATTGGTGGAACAATTAATCAGTAGAACGACTTGCCTCCAGAAGTTGTGAATGCTCCAACACTGGTGGTTTATAAGAAGAGATTAGACAACCATTTGTGTGAAGTGATGTAGGGTTTCCTGCCTAAGCAGGGGGTTGGACTAGAAGACCTCCAAGGTCCCTTCCAACTCTGTTATTCTATATCTACATCATTCTATATCTAAAATGAACCTCAGGAAATTAATTCATGAATTTTCCCCTCTGACTATTTTTTTCTCTCTGGCGAGGTTGCCAAGAGAATATTTTAAAGAGATGGGTTTTTTTTCCCTATCTCTCCCCTTTTCAATTGAATGCTATTTGCATTGCATTCAAAACCTAAGCTGTATTTAATCATCACTCTGAGATATAAATCATCTAGTGAAGCTACTTAACCACAGTGTGTCAGGTTGAGGCATCAAATAAGTTGAGTTGGTTAAAGTCGGGGAGCAAATGTTTCCCGTCACATCGCAGGAGAGAATAATACATGAGCCAATATAAAGCAAGAGCATGATTTTATAGTTTAGCCTTGTGACAAAATGAAGTCTCTGGTCAAGGGGCATCCATTCTGTGGATGAAGAATCTTTGGTGCTTTCTTAACTTGGCTGCTTGATTGCAGGCATTTCATTACCCAACTGGGTAACAGTATAGTATCAGTGCTTTAGTGTGGGACTTGGTTAGATAGTCAGGCAAACAGAGAGACAGACTGTTGTGGCCCGCCATAGGCTTGGGGCTTCCGTATGCCCAGTCTCCTCTAAACTGAATTCAATCCAAGGATTGCAACATGCAAGCCCATTCCCCATCTGGCATTGTGTGAAAGAAAACATGCTGCCATCACAAAAGGAAATAGAATCATGCGTATTAATCTCCGAATCAGAGCCCCAACCCAGTTTAAGTTGCTGGTGTTTCTAACCTAGTTATCATTCCTTGTGTTGGGCCTGCACAGCTGGCAGTAGATTCGGACAGTGAGGAGGTTGGGGAGGAAGATGGGCCAGTCCTGGAGTCTGGGGAAGGCTCTGATGAGGGCTCTGTGTCAGAGGCAGAGAGGGGGCCAGGGCCATCTAACAATTATCAGCTGCCTTTGAGTCGGAGATCAGTGAGGCAGAAGAACAGCTGGAGCTTGTTCCCTGTGTGCGCATGCACAGAGTGGCAGGACGAAGGGAACAGCTAAAGAACAGGGGTCGACTTGGGAGCAAGGCCACAGGTGGGCGATGAATGGCCCCTCCCAGAGGAAATAAAAGAGGAGCCAAAGGGGAGTGGAGTTTGCAGGAGACATCTAAGCTCGCTTAATTGGTTCGTGACTCTCCGAGACTCCTTGCTAAGTTTTGCAGATATCGGCCTGGCAGCTCTCCAAGCCAGATAAGGTCTGTGACTGTAAATCCTCCCTTGAAAGACTTTGCTGGATGTAAATGAGCAGAATTCACAGCAAATTCACAAAGGGGTTTTTTGTTGAAGGGTGGGTAGGTGGATAGATAGATAGATACACAGACAGATAGATAGACAGAGGACAGATAGGTAGGTAGGTGGATAGATAAAGAGATGGATGGATGGATGGATGGATGGGGGGTGTGGGGGTAGATAGGTAGGTAGGTAGATAGGTAGGTGGATAGATAGATAGATAGATAGATAGATAGATAGATAGATAGATAGATAGATAGATATATTAGATATAATAGGTCGATAGATAGGTAGACAGATAGGTGGGTGGTTGGGTGGGTGGGTGGGTAGGTAGTTAGGTAGGTAGGTAGTTAGGTAGATAGATAGATAGATAGATAGATAGATAGATAGATAGATAGATGATAGATGGATGGATGGATGGATGGATGGATGGATGGATGGATGGATGGATGGATGGATGGATAGGGGACAGGCAGGCAAGATATATACTTAAAAGAAGTAGAAACTGATGAACTGCATATATGCTCTTCATAATGCAAAATGCAGAAATAAACATACCCATGATAACCAATTACTTTGCAATTCTGTACTGCAAACCTCAGAGAGACAAATAGGAAAAAAAAGGAGAACTGCAAGACATTATTATATTTAAAAGAATATTCCTTGAAATAAAAAAGGGAAAATGCTTCTTAAAAGCCTCTTACTGTGCATTGAAGCCAAAACGCCGCTATCAATTTTCCTGCCAGATGGCTGTCCCTCCCCCCACCACCGGAACGTCAAATGCAATAATTGAAACTTATTTTGGATCTCGCTTCGCAGTTTGTGCAAGGTGAAAAGAGTTTCGCACTCCGAGAGAATGCTGACGAATATAATTATAACTTCTTCTCAGTTGTCTCTTTTAACGTCTTCTCCTAACATCTCACAGAGAAACTTAATTTTTTCTCTCTCTCTGGCAGCCAGGAATTTACACAGCCAACATAGAAAACTAGGTGTCTACTAGTGTCCAATATTGTTGCATACTTCAAAAGCAAGTACCGTATTTTTGGAGTATAAGACCGCTGGAGCATAAGACACACCGGAGTATAGACGCACCATGATTTTGAAGGGTAAATTTTGTTTGAAAAAAATTGCACTCTGTAGGCTGCCCAAACCCTCTGCATGCCTAATTTTGTGCAAAAAAAGGGGGGGGCATGCAGAGCTTTGGGAGGCTTGTAGGGTGCTCCTGGGGGCTGGGGGAGCAAAAATGAACAAAACAGACCCTCCCCAGCCCTCAGGAGCACTTTGCAAGCCTCCCAAACCTTCTGCCCATCCATTTTTGCAAAGGGGCGGGGCTTCAGGAGGCCAAAAATGCTGTATTCATGTATACGCACCCAGATCTTGACCCTCTTTTTTTGCGGGAAAAGGGTGCGTCTTATACTCCAAGAAATGCAATATGCAACAACTTGTGGCAGTCTAAACCACCAGATCACCCTCATCCTAGAACAGTGATCGGGAACCTACAGCACATGTGCGGGAAGTGGTACGCAGAGCCATCCCTCCGCGCATGTGAGCCATCGCCTGTTGCGCTTCTGGATTCCGGCGTGTTGGCCGGCTGGTCTTCACGTGCGCTGGAGCACTGGACACTGGAAAAGCAGCTGCCCGGTGCCTATGCGCGAGCTGGGAAGATGATCTTCCGGTTTTCGGTGGGTGCACATGCAACAGCCAGCTGGTGTTCACGTGTGCATGCATGCAGAAGACATGTGGCCAGCGTGCATGTATGTGCTGGAAATCAAAAGATTATCTTCCTGGCTCGTGTATGCACACCGGGCAGTGGCTCTTCCAGTCTCCGGCATGTGCATGTCCATCTGTGCACACTCCACTATTGGGACTCGGTGCTGAAAGGTTTCCTAACACTTGTTTGGATCGATGATAAACTGATATAAAAATGACTGTTGTTTTTCAAACTTGACAATATTCAGATGTATGGACTTCTCCAGAACACGCAGACTAGAGAATTCTGGGAGTTGAAATCCACTCATTTTAAAGTTTAAAAAACAGTGATCCGAAGTATTAACAGGACCATAAAGGAATTGGATATCTCAATCTCCCCATTAGACTTAATTTCTAGAAGGTTGATGGCCTCTCAGCCTACCATAGTCTTCCCTAGCTTAATGCTCTCCACATTGGGTGTTCAGGTGGGCAACATGGGAATTGTATATCATAGATCAGTCAGAATTGAACAGGAAGGGACCTTGGAGGTCTTCTAGTCCAATGCCCTGCTCAAGCAGGACATCCTACACATTGTCTTATGCTTTTGAATCAATCCTTTCTTTTCATCAATACGAATCCAAGGAGAAAGTATTTCAACTATGTATCCTGCTCCAAATCTGATGGTAATCACTTTTAGAGTTCAGTAAATATGTGTGGAAACTAATCAAGGAGAGAAGCAGCCTAGAACTAAGGAGAAATGACCTTAACAATTAATTGATGGAACAACTTGCCTCCAAAAGTTGTGAATGCTCCAACACTGGAGGTTTTGAAGATGATGTTGGATAGCTATTTGTCTGAAATGCTGTAGGGTTTCAATCTTGAGGAGGAGGTTAAAAAACCTCCAAGGTCTTGGTCTTGGTCTTTCTTTCTTGTCTTCTTTTCCATTCCCTTCCCTTCTATTCTACTGTAGTCCATCCCATCCCATCCCATCTCATTCTAGTTTTCATTCCATTAGTCTATTTCTCTTTCTTCTCTCTTTTTCTCTTTTCTCTCTTCTCTTCTTCTGTTCTCTGTCTCTTCTTTTCCCTTCCCTCCCTCCCTTCCCCTCATATTCTTCATTCCATTAATCTATTTCTTCTCTTCTCTCTCTCCTCTCCTTTCTCTTCTCTTCCTTTCCCTCCCATCCCATCCTATCCTATCCCATTCCCTTCCATCCCAACCTATTCTTCATTCCATTAGTCTTTTATTCTATTCCATTCCATCCGATCTGATCTCATCCCATCCCATCTCATTCTAGTTTTCATTCCATTAGTCTATTTCTCTTTTCTTCTCTCTTTTTCTCTTTTTCTCTTCTCTTCTCTGTTCTCTGTTCTCTGTTCTCTTCTTTTCCCTTCCCTCCCACCCCTCCCCTCATATTCTTCATTCCATTAATCTATTTCTCTTCTCTTCTCTTCCCTCCTCTCCTTTCTCTTCTCTTCCTTTCCCTCCCATCCCATCCTATCCTATCCCATTCCCTTCCATCCCAACCTATTCTTCATTCCATTAGTCTATTCTATTCCATTCCATTCCATCCAATCTGATCTCATCCCATCCCGTCCTATCCTATGCTTCCTTTCCAATTTAAACAAAAATCCCTATCATTTCATATAAAAGGGAATTCCACAAATCAATGAAGCAGCAATGGAGATCCAAGGCTAACTAATAAAACTTACAGTAGGCCCAGTTACTTTATGCTTGAAATGAATTTAAGCCTATGTCCTTGTGCATCTTCACTTGCCAGGAAAGTTTTCTGGAACGTCCTCTGGTGTATTTCCAACAAAAAAAACAAGTTTTAAAAATCCTCCTTCAAATCCCTTTGGGCTTTAAGCATTTCTATTTTAAACAATAAACCGGGAGAGCCAAAATAACTCCTTGCAAACTGTACCACTTGGGAGAGAGAATAACGTCGTAGGATAAGAAAACACATTAGTCTTTTGTACAGCGGACTGCTTCTGCTAAGACTTCTATACACATAAATGCAACATATATAGTCCTCTAGTTGGGGATAAACATCTATTTGACTGCTATGATAACACACATAAGAAGTTTCTTTAAATTGTCCTCCGAGTCCTTCGGATAAAATTCTTCTTGAACATGTGAAAGTAGCAAAATTCCCCTGATAATTTTTTTTTCTTAGTTTATATTCCCAATCTGCCCTCTGAATTTCTAACCTTACTCCCAAATTCCAATTTTTGTGTTACCACTACCAATAAATAACAATAACAACAACAAGAAGAAGAACCACAGATTATGACAGATTAAATATGGGAAACTAAAGCTTTGCATGGACAGCACTTGAAAAACTTTGAAGGAAAATGTGATGACAACTTGACCTGGACATGGCTTAAGATGGGAACCATCAAGAAAGAAACGGAAGGTTTAATACTGCTGCTCAAGAACAAACACTGCAAACTAAAAGACTAGGGAATGAAAGAGGAGCAAAAGGGGAGTGGAGTTTGCAGGAGACAATTAGTTCCTTTCATGAATATGAAGATTTGTTTGTGACTTTCAGAGACTCCTTGCCAAATATTTTATTGCACAGCATTGCATTTGGAAGGTATCAGCCTGGCAGCTCTCCAAGCCTGATAAGGTCTGTGCTTGTAAATTCACCCAGGAAAGACTGTTTGCTGGGACTTTGCTGGATGTGAATGAGTGGAATTCACATTAGCCTAATCAAAAGGGGTTTTGTCGGGACTTTGTGATTTTGTGAAGCCTAGGTCGGAACAGCAACTCTGACAGAGATTTGCCGTTTGTGGTTGTGCAATGACTCCAGGTTTGGCCCTGACCCCTCCCTTCCCCCCCCTTCAGCCTTGCTGGCAATTCTCCCACATCCATATATGAAAAAAGATGAATCTAGTAATTCTCAGTTCAATCTCTGATGAAAAGCACGTGTACATTCATACAATCTTTATTCCCTTTCAAAGCTTCATTTAAATTACAAAATAACCTTTCTACAACTTTCCTTATGAGCTGGAGAGCGATTCGTTATCCAATGCCTTCCCGAGATATGAAAGAGAAGGATGCTATCATTTCCTGCCCACGGTCCCATTTGACAATTGCCTTGACCTTTTGTCATATAGCCAAGATGAATTTTTCAGCAACCGAACCTGCCCACAAAGTTCCAGCTCTTGCAATCCTGAAGCATAATAGTTCAATCTTAGAATCATCTGTACATTTTCAATGTGTGGGTTTTTTTTTTTAAAAAAAAGGGGAGAGCAAAGGGGGATTTCGAACTGGGATGTCATTAAAAGCAGAGATAGTTCTGATGCAACACGCACATTTTGCTGCTGAGATTTTAATCTTTTTTTTTATGAAGCCCGGTGCTTAACTTTGCTTGTGTTTCTGGAAAGACGGTTTAATTTGATGACAAGATCGCGACAAACTCACTGTTAAGAGTTCCCCAATGCTTCCAGAATGATGCATACATTTCCCCGAGTAGAATATTTCAAACCTTAAAGCTGGAGAGAAGAAAGAAAAATCAGGGGCTTCTCAGTCGAACCTCTTAACCTGCCAGAAATTTTTGCCGGAGCTTAAAATATCTTAAAGAGTCGTCCTTGAAAACTGCTCTGAACGTTTAGACAAAACGCAGATGAAAATCCATGGGAATTACTAAAGTGGAGTATTAAAACAAGAAAGGCAATGCATAAACAGAGGTGGATTTTTTTTTAAAAAAAAAAAATGGAGGAGGGGAAATAAAGTTTTATTCTATATCTCCTAAAAGGCCCGCTGAGGTAAATTTGAAGTTCTCTTTTACAACTTGAGGAAAACGAGGCGAAAAGAGACTCGTTTTCAAAAAGGTTTCTGTTGTTTTTCCCAAAGCTAACACTTGAAAGTGCTTCAACAAAAAACTGGAGGGGAATTTTAAAATGCACGCACACACACACACACACACACACACACACACAGAGAGAGAGAGAGAGAGAGAGAGACTCACTCATTCATATTTCTTCTTCAGAAGAAGAATCTTGTGAACAAAATGCATGCTACCCCTCTTAATGGAAAGTCTTTCTCAGTCTAACAGAACGACAAATTTCCTGCAAAGTTGCTCAATTTATCCAAGTTCCAGAAGGCTTACAAGGGTTCCTAATTAGGAAGATTGGATCAAACTTTTCTAGTTTAGTTTAACTGGAAAGAAGTGCTTTTTTTTTTTTAAAAAAAACCAAAGTTAGCAACACTCCTAAACATTAGGTCTGCTGTTTAGAATAGCAGAGTTGGAAGGGACCCCGGAGGTCTTCTAGCCCAACCCCCTGCTTAGGCAGGAAACCCTACACCACTTCAGACAAATGGTTATCCAACCTCTTCTTAAAAACCTCCAGTGTTGGAGCATTCGCAACTTCTGGAGGCAAGTTGTCCCACTGATTAATTGTTCTAGCTGTCAGGAAATTTCTCCTTAATCCCTTAATTGTTTCAGTTCGGACCATGATATTCCATGCAAAGCTGCTGAAGGCTATTTCATAGCATTTTCCTCACAGCCTTTTCTGACACTGGTGCAGAAAATAGTGATTCCATACCCACCCATTCTTTTTGGTTTAGAATTGTCTTTGTAGAGATGATGAGTTCATCCTTAGTTGTTGTCCTTTTGGGGACAATTATAAACTGTCAGAGGGATGCGGTGGCCCAGTGGCTAAGACACTGAGCTCGTTTATCAGAAAGGTCAGCAGTTTGGTGGTTCGAATCCCAAGTGCCCCATAATGGAGTGAGCTCCTGTTACTTCTCCCTCTTCTGCCAACCTAGCAGTTCAAAAGCATGTAAAAATGCAAGTAGAAAAATAGGGACCACCTTGGTGGGAAGGTAACAGCGTTCTGTGCGCCTTCGGTATTGAGTCATGCCGGCCACATGGCCAAGGAGACGTTTTTGGACAGCACTGACTCTTCGGCTTTGAAATGGAGATGAGCACCGCCCCCTAGAGTCAGGAACAACTAGCACCTATGTGCGAGGGGAAACTTTACCTTTATAAACACCTAGAGTACTGCATCCATTTTGGTCACCACATTACAAAAAATATGTTGAGGCTTTAGAAAAGGTACGAATAGAGCAGCTAAGATGATTAGGGGCCTGGAGGGAAAAACATATGAAGAACAGTTGCAGGATTTGGATTGGCTAGTCTAGAGAAAAGAAAGACTGGGGGTGACATGATAGCAGCGTTCCAGTGTTTGAGGGATTAGCAAAAAAAAGGGGGGGGATGTCAACTTATTTTCCAAAGCAGCAGAAGGAGGACAAGAAACGAGGAATGGAAACTATTCAAGAATCAACCTGGAATTAAGGAGAAAGTTCCTAACAGTGAGAACTATTAACCAGTGGAACAGCTGGCCTTCAGAAGATGTAGATGCTCCATCTCTGCAGGGTTTTAAGAAAAGTCTGCAAAGATTGTACGATAAAGTGGGCCCAAAATTTTGAAGCACCAATAATGTTGGATACATGGGAAAATATGGGTAAGAAATGTGAAATTCACACAAGCCCAAAATTTGAGAGAGAACTTTTATAAGATGTTTATAGATGGCATTTAGATCCTAAAAAACTGGCCTGTATCTATCCGAATTTACAACCTAAATGCTGGAGATGTGATTGTTGATGTTACTATTACCATATATGGTGGACTTGTAAAAAGGTTAAAGCATTTTGGATAAAAATATGGTGGATTATGCAAAATGTTCTCAAAAAAGGATAAAGTTTACCCCTCAGTTATTCCTGTTAGGTATAACTACTGACTGTACTGTTATAGAGACTAACTTGATTTTGTACTTAATAACGGCAGCAAGACTGTTGGTGGCGCAATACTGGAAGAAGGAAGATTTGCTACTATTCAAGAATGGACATTAAAAGTAACAAACCTAGCAGAGATGGCTAAAATATCAGCATATCTCAAGGACCACTCAAATGAGAGATATAAACTGGAGTGGAGAAGATGGATTGACTATATTCAAAATAAATATGGGACTAAGAAATTCCAGATAGTTTATGACTGAAGAAACAAGGAATATAATCTGTTTAGAGTTAGCCTAGCAAAGAGGAGTTAAAGCTCAAATGAAAGATGATACTAACTTTCTTTAAGTTTATTTTAGAACATCTTTGTTAAAGATTTTACCCTGTATTGGTTCTGGGAAGTTGGGGGGGAGAAGGTTGGGGAGGGTTGGGCTTGGATGGGGAGGGGGGGAGGGGAGGTAATATTTGTAAAAGCCTTATTAAAAAAATTCAATAAAAAACAAAAAGTCTGGACAACTATCTGTCTGAAATGGTCTAGTGTCTCCTGCTTGAGCAGAAGGTCGGAGAAGAAGGCCTTCAAGGTGACTTCCAGCTCTATTCTTATGATTATTTGTTGTGTACTGATGTTGTACTTCAACAGACAGTCAAAAGCAAACACCACTCATTCAGTGGGGCCTATCCACCAATAAGCAACGTGTTTCCTAGGCATTTGAGACAGGAAACTAAGCGACCTCTGTGATTGTTGATGAATTGTTATAAATTGGTTGCTGTTTCAACCTTAAGCGTTGATAATTGTATGCTGTGGAATTTCAGCATTTGAGTGCTTATATATTTCCAGCATTGTCAGCATTGGAATGGGCAGCTACGTACACCATTTAGATTATAAATATGGGTTAAATCAGCTGTCCTTTTGAATTGTATCTGTTTTCCTCCAGTTGCGCCTATCTTTCTGTTATTATGCTTTGTACGGTAAGTGTGTGTTATGAGTTTTCTCTTGATTCTGTAATTATTTTCTCAAATGTTGCCCCGAGAAGGAGAGAGAGACAGCCCACCCAGAGTGCCTCTACAGAAGAATGGAAGGATAATTGTACAATCAACAAATAACATATTTGCTAGCTAACAGATTTCTGAAAACGGTGAAGTATTCATATTAAAAATGTTAGTTATGGTTCACAAATGTGGAGAGGTTCCAGTGCTCCATTAGGAATGCCATACAACAAGATCAATGAAGACATTTTATAGTTTGGTGTGTTTGTATATGTGCTTGTGTGTTCGTTGCAGCAAACAGCAAATAGCCTGTTTCAGTTTAGCACAAGGGGGGGGGGAAATCTGCCTCTGCCTCCCAGTAATTTGCTTCCTTGCAGCAAACAGTGTGTTTCAATTTCAATTTCAACACAGCCTGATTAATACAAGCAGCTGTCAGTTGGATCGGCCTTCCATAACCAGCTGTTTCAGGCTGCAGGGATTGCCATTGGCTACTGCCGCCTCTGCGTGCCCCATTTTCAGCCTCTGCATGGCCCATTTTCCAATCATTCAGGGGGGCGGAGATCAGAATGGCCAGAAAATGGGGTGCACGGAGGCCGAAAATGGGGCACGTGGAGGTGGCAATAGCTAATGGCAATCCCTGCAGCCTGAAACAGCTGGTTATTGGAAGGCCGATCCAACTGCAGCTGATGGTCTGGAGGCTGATCCAACGACAATCAGCTGCTTGTGATAATCAGGCTGTGCTGAAACCGAAACGGGCTGTTTGCTGTTTGCTGCAAGGAGGCAAATTCCTGGGAGGCGGAGGCCAAAGGGTGGGGGCCATTTTCTACATTTGGTGGGTAAGATGCACCCACATTCTCACCCTCTTTTTTGGGGAAAGTGCATCTTATATTCTTAAAAATATGGTATTATTTACATACAGTGTATGTAGTTGGTTATGATATCTAGTTGACATTGACTGATCTTGAAAAAATAAAGCAATAGCAATAGCAGTTAGACTTATATACCGCTTCATAGGGCTTTCAGCCCTCTCTAAGCAGTTTACAGAGTCAGCATATTGCCCCCAACAACAATCCGGGTCCTCATTTCACCCACCTCGGAAGGATGGAAGGCTGAGTCACCCTTGAGCCGGTGAGATTTGAGCCGCCGAACTGCAGATAGCAGTCAGCTGAAGTGGCCTGCAGTACTGCACCCTAACCACTGAGCCACCTCGGCTTGGATCCAGCATTGCTGGATCTGGTCAGTATTTGAAGGTATGAGTCCTGCAGATTAAAAAAGAAGACAATCCGAATGCAATAGCTAAAGAAACAAGTATGGAAACAAGAGGTAGTATTCAGACGGTTCGGACTGATTTGGGAGAACTCGTAAGTGGCGACCTGTGGGTGGTAGTGGCAACCCACCAGTGGTGGGATTCAGCCAGTTCGCACCTATTCAGGAGAACCTGTTGGTAACTTTCTAAGTAGTTTAGAGAACCGGTTGTTGGAAGAAATCTCCTTTTGTTGTTTCCATTTTACAGGGCTAATCCTGTAAGGAAGGCAGGAAGGAAACATTCTGGTGGTGTTTGTAGCCTCATCTTTATTACCCTGCTTACAGGAACTGCCTCTCCGGTTAACCCTCATTACATTGTCACGCTAAGGCGAAGCGCCCATCGCGGGAGTGACGTTGAGTTGGCCACGCTCGCCCAGTCACATGGACACCGAGCCCACCTACCCGGCTGGTCATTAGGGCAGAGAACCAGTTGTTAAATTACTTGAATCCCACCACTGCAACCCACCCACACACCTGCCCCTGCCCACCCCGCCCCATCTCTATGCCATCCTATTTAGCCATGTTTTCTAAGCTGTGTGCATGCATGCAAGCCGTGCACACAAGGAAAGTGCAATGCCGGTAGGCCGTGCACATGCGCGGAAGGCACGCATGCTTGCAAAGCGAGTGAGTCTGTGCGCGCGCAGCAAACTAGTGATAAACTGATGTGAAATCCACCTCTGATGGAAACATAGGATCTGTTTCAACAATGTCTGCAGCAAATTATATGCGGAACAAAGATATATCTGCATACCCATTGGCCACTTGCTCCATTTTTAAGATGATTACACTCTCAGCTAACAAACCAATTCTTGAACAAATGCTCAATTGATTGCTTTTATCCTAATGCAAATTGCAACCCTGCCCTGTATATCACAATGTAGAATGCAGTGTAATATATCACTTCCATTAAAAAAAAAGTTCATAATTTTAAAAAGTACCCCCCCCCCCCCGGACTTGGACTGATAAAATGAAGGTGGCTTTGCGAAAACAGAGCAAAAACATGATTGCAGCAAAAACCAAGGAGTCAGTGAGTAGATTTGGGACCTGTTTGGATAAGGAGAGGATAGAATCAGAATTAGAACAGAGTTAAAAAACCCGGGGGTCTTCTAGTTCACCCTCCTACTCAGGTAGGAAATAGGAGTGGAGTGGAGTGGAGTGGAGCGGAGTGGAGCGGAGCGGAGTGGAGTGGAGTGGAGTGGAGTGGAGTGGAGTGGAGTGGAGTAGAGTAGAGTAGAGTAGAGTAGAGTAGAGTAGAGTAGAGTAGAATAGAATAGAATAGAATAGAATAGAATAGAATAGAATAGAATAGAATAGGAATAATAGAAATAGAACAGAAAATAGAAATAAATTAGGATTAGTATTAGAATTAGGAATAGGAATAGGATTAGGAATAGGATTAGGAATAGGAATAGGATTAGGATTAGGATTAGGAATAGGAATAGGAATAGGAATAGGAATAGGATTAGGAATAGATTAGGAATAGGAATAGGATTAGGAATAGGATTAGGATTAGGAATAGAATAGGATTAGGATAGATTAGGAATAGAATAGAATAGGAATAATAGAAATAGAACAGAAAATAGAAATAGATTAAGATTAAGATTAGGATTAGGATTAGGAATAGGATTAGGAATAGGATTAGGAATAGGATTAGGAATAGGATTAGGAATAGGAATAGGATTAGGATTAGGAATAGGAATAGGAATAGGATTAGGAATAGGATTAGGAATAGGATTAGGAATAGGATTAGGAATAGGATTAGGAATAGGATTAGGAATAGGATTAGGAATAGGAATAGGATTAGGAATAGGATTAGGAATAGGATTAGGAATAGGATAGAATAGAATAGAATAGAATAGAATAGAATAGGAATAATAGAAATAGAACAGAAAATAGAAATAGATTAAGATTAAGATTAGGAATAGGAATAGGATTAGGAATAGGATTAGGAATAGGATTGGGAATAGGAATAGGAATAGGATTAGGAATAGGATTAGGAATAGAATTAGGAATAGGATTAGGATTAGGAATAGGATTAGGATTAGGATTAGGATTAGGAATAGGAATAGGATTAGGAATAGGATTAGGAATAGGATTAGGATTAGGAATAGGATAGAATAGAATAGAATAGGAATAATAGAAATAGAACAGAAAATAGAAATAGATTAAGATTAAGATTAGGAATAGGAATAGGAATAGGAATAGGATTAGGAATAGGATTGGGAATAGGAATAGGAATAGGAATAGGATTAGGAATAGGATTAGGAATAGGATTAGGAATAGGATTAGGAATAGGATTAGGAATAGGATTAGGAATAGGATTAGGAATAGGATTAGGAATAGAATAGAATAGAATAGGAATAATAGAAATAGAACAGAAAATAGAAATAGATTAAGATTAAGATTAGGAATAGGAATAGTATTAGGAATAGGATTGGGAATAGGATTGGGAATAGGATTAGGAATAGGATTGGGAATAGGATTGGGAATAGGATTAGGAATAGGATTAGGAATAGGATTAGGAATAGGATTAGGAATAAACTAGACTAGACTAGACTAGACTAGAATAGAACAGAATTATAGAATAGAATAAAACAGAACAGAATAAAATAGAATAATATAGTTGGAAGGGACCTATGAGCCAGCCGTGGAGGCAGCAGCCAAAAAAGCCAATGCAATCCTAAATTACATTAACAGAGGGATACAATCAAAATCAAGGGAGGTACTAATGCCACTCTATAAAGCCTTAGTAAGACCACGCCTAGAATACTGATCAAGTTTTGGTCACCATAATATATAAAAAAAGATGTTGAGACTCTAGAAAGAGTCCAGAGAAGAGCAACCAGGATAATGTAGGGACTAGAGGCAAAACATACGATGAACAGTTGCAAGAACTGGGCATGGCTAGTTTAATGAAGAGAAGGACCAGGGGAGACATGATAGCAGTCTTCCAATATTTGAGGGGCAGCCACTGAGAGGAAGGGGACAAGCTATTTTCCAAAGCACCTGAAGGTCAGACAATGGATGGAAATTGATCAACCTAGAAATAAGGAGAAATTTCTGACAGTGAGGACAATCAACCCATGGAACAGAAGTCGCCTCCAGAAGTTGTGGAACTCCATTCCTGAAAGCTTTCAAGAGGAGACTGGGGTGCCACGGTTCACCCACAAAACTGCGCTCCACTAAACCGCGCCCAACTAAACTGCATCGCTGACGTCATCAACAGGGCGACAACAGCGCGGAGACAGACGCACGCTGTAAACCCTAAACCTAAAATTAACCCCTAAACCTAACCCCCCTAAACCTAATCCTAAACCTAATCCTAAACCTAACCCTTAACCTAACCCTAAACCTAACCCTAAACCTAACCCTTAACCTAACCCTAAACCTAATCCTAACCCTAAACCTAACCCTAACCCTTAACCTAACCCTAAACCTAATCCTAATCCTAACCCTAAACCTAACCCTAACCCTTAACCTAACCCTAAAGCTAACCCTAAAGCTAACCCTAAACCTAACCCTTACCTTAAGTTGAATCGGCTTGCTTTCAAAGCGCTATTTAAAGTGCCCTTCTGTTGTCGCCCTGTTGATGACGTCAGCGATGCGGTTTAATCGGGCGCGGTTTAGTCGAGCGCGGTTTTGACGGGTCACGGGGTGCCACCTGTCAGAAATGGTGTAGGGTCTCCTGCTTGGGTGGGTGGGGGGTTGGACTAGATGACCTATAAGATCCCTTCCATCTCTATTACTCTGTTAAACATGTTCATAAATTATTATAAAGACTCGCCGCAACCATTTTTCACGGGTTGTAAGGAAATACTGCACATTATAAGTGTAACAGACTCTTTCACAGAGGGTTCTATTTTATTTTATTTTTTTGCACTGTCTGGAAGGCAAGAAAATGCACTCGGCTCTTTCTCACACTTTCAAATCAGGTGTCATGGACCTTTTCTTCCCCCCTTTCGTGCCAGAGTGATAAATGTATGAAACAGCCTGTCAGAAGAAGCTGCTGAGGGAAAAACACAGGGGTCATAAGAGAAAAAATGAGATGGTTTCCATGGGGGAAACCAAATGCTAAGAATGGATGAACTCGGAAGGAAGAGATGGCCTCTTTCAATCCCCCAATGAGTTCTTAAAGTTCTCCTCTCGGTTGTCTTCCCTGCAATCATTTAATTGAAAAATTCGGCTTGCTTACAGCTCAGAATCTCACGGCAGCAGAGACGCCAAATTCCTTCACACTCCACAACTTGTACTACTTGTCGCACAGCGGGAGGCTGGCTATAAAGATTTGCAATTTTTGTTTTCTTGTTCCAAAGGTTTTATTTCTTTTAAAAAACACAAATATTTCATCATTCGTCAATCATTAAAACATTGAAGTACAATTTTTTTGTATGCCCCTCCCTCCCTCCACCCCCCCAACCCCCCTCCTCCTTCCCCCCCCCGACTTCCCAGAACCCGTACACGGTAGGATTTTAACTAACACAAGTCTAAAATCTATTGAGAAAAAAGAAATAAAGAAATTAATGACATTCTACATTGACCTTAGCTTCTTCTTGCTGAACTAACTTTAAACAATTTAAATCATTTCTGATCTTAAGCATAGGCTAACTGGAATTTCTTGGTCCCGTATTTATTTTGTATATAGTCAATCCATTTTTTCCAGTCTCATTTATATCTCTCATTTGAGTGATCTTTAAGATATGCCGATATTTTAGCCATCTCGGCTAAGTTTGTGACTTTCAATGTCCATTCTTGGATTGTAGGCAAGTCTTCCTTCTTCCAGAATTGCACCATCAACAGTCTTGCTGCCGTTATTAGGTGCAGAATCAAGTTAGTCTCTACCACTGTAAAATCAGTAGATATACCTAGTAAAAATAACTGAGGAGTAAACTTTATCCTTCTTTTAAAGATATTTTGCATAACCCACCATATTTTTATCCAGAATGCCTTAACCTTTTGGCAGGTCCACCATATATGATAATATGTAGCATCGAGAGAGCCACACCTCCGCAATTTTTGTTTTCTTATCTGCAGTCGTCGTGAGGTATTTTTAAAAAAATTATTACTATTTTTTTCTCCAGTTAAATTAGCCGACCTATTGTATACAGGCCCGCCGTTTTATCATTAACCCAAAGTCTCACTGAAGAGTTGTTTCTCATGTCGTGATGAAGATACAAGTGCTAAATTCAGAACTGCAGGGTTTTTGCTCAAATGAGGACAGGGAAAATATTTTGATATATACTTCCAGTCTTTCCTCATAACATCCCCACTCTCTCTCTCTCTTTTTTTAAACATGCCCATGTATTTTCTCCAAGCACAGGCGTTGAATAACCAGGGGGTCAAAATTGGATTCCGAGCTGCTCTCATTATATAAATGTGAAAATGTGTCAAGTTCATTTGTGCTTTCAAACCCATTTGTTGTGGCCGCCAGCAAATCTGGCAGCAGACTCGGACAGTGAGGAGGTTGGGGAGGAAGATGGGCCAGTCCTGGAGTCTGGGGGAGGCTCTGAGGAGGGCTGTGCATCAGAGGCAGAGAGGGGGACAGGGCCATCTGGCAGTTAGTAGGAAGGGTGATGATAATTAGACACAAGTCTAAAAATGAGGAGTCTTTTTGGATGCATCGAATTCTGATTTGATCGATGTATGGCAGTGGAAAAAGGAAGTGGCAAAAGAATTGTCCATCACTCATTTCAGAGATAACAAATCCTTTTCTTAGAATTGATGTGATATGGATTGTTCAAAATTTGGTTCACAAGGCAATAAAAGTCAATCATCATCAACATCATCATTTAACCACCTGATAATCCCTTGTGAGGTGAAGTCAATATGCTTCCGAAATCCTTTTTTTGGATCATGTTCCAGTGACAGTACAGATCTCAATAGCAATAGCAGTTAGACTTATATACCGCTTCATAGGGCTTTCAGCCCTCTCTAAGCGGTTTACAGAGTCAGCATATTGCCCCCAACAACAATCCGGGTCCTCATTTTACCCACCTCGGAAGGATGGAAGGCTGAGTCAACCCTGAGCCGGTGAGATTTGAACAGCTGACCTGCAGAACTGCAGTCAGCTGAAGTAGCCTACAGTGCTGTATTTAACCACTGTGCCACCTCGGCTCTCAATCTTCTAAGCGTCATCATCAGTACTGATGATGTTCCCTAGTTGGATATTTAGACGTCTGCAAGAAACAACCAAGCTCGGGGAGTCACAAGGACCCCCCCCAGTTGAGAGTGTGACATTTCACCTCATTGTTCAACATCTCCCACCTTTTGATGCGGAGGTACAACAGGTTTGTGCTAACATTATCTTACCTGACAGGGTTGGGAACTTAAATTTCATTTCGTGAATAGATTAATGATTTCCCTACAATTATCCTCAGTCAGTTTCAATCCATTGACAAAGCTCCATTGTGCTTGAAATTACCTTTTGCACAAACCTCCCCATATATTTGATTGAAATCTGCCACAGGTATGCCTTTCATGGCAAAATTTATTACACCCTATCCAAAACAATATAAAAATAACAGCTTGTTGTGTTTGAAAAATCTGCTCTTAACGAAGGGATCACTCCAAACGTTTCAGAGGTTTGTTGCGCCTGACTTAATTTTTAATGCTTCTCGAAATTCCCTGTGGATTTCCGAGTTTCGATAAGATGAGAAACATAGGGAGAGGAATGGAACACAATGGGGTAAGAATGGTGGGGTAAGAATCGTGAGGTAGATATGGGTATTGTTGTGGCCTGGCAGGAGCCGTTGGAGCTGCCACCAGACTTCGACAGCGAGGGGTCTTATGAGTTGGCCCTGGAGGAGGTGGAGGACTCTGGACAGGGTGCCAACTCCGAGCAGGGTGAGGAGAGACTGGTTGGCCACCAGGTGGTGCCGGAGCTTTGGATCAGAGGGAGTGATCCGGAAAACACTTGTGAGTTGTTTCGGGATGCACGCCGTCGAAGGGCTACTCGGCGGCAAGAACAACTGCATAATTATACAAGATAATTACACTCAGCTGATGCTTATTAAGATCCTCTCCTGATTATAAAAGAGACTGCTTGTGCCATGCCTTTTTCCAGAAGTCAACGTTCACGATTAAGAGAAGCCAACTTGGAGAATTGGGGCTTTGGCGGCGGCCCTAGCAGCATTAGCACCATTGGCAGTATGTAAACATGGCCGACCGGGTATGGTGTTGGCGGTGGGCAGGTGAGTACGCCGTTGTTGGGAGGTAGTAGAGGTGCAGAAAAGCCACCGACAGCTACTCCGCTAACGTCAGCACAAGAGCTGAAACTATAATTCAGTCGGTCAATCTTAACCTTGGACAATTCAGAGTAGACCTTCTTGAAAGGATGTTAGCTTTACGGTTAATCAAACAGTCCTTCCTGAGACCGATGCAAAAGTTTAAATCATTTGATAGAACAAACAGAAAGGGGGGGGGGGAATCAGGGTATTGTTTCCCACAAAACAAAGTTATTGCTGTTTGTCCTAACTTATTAGAGGAGGGTTTACATTTTCTCTTTCGTTTTGTTTTGATATACGCGCCATAAGCCAGCAGAAATTAGTCTTCAACGCCGGCTCATAATAGAGTTAAAATAAGAGACTGAACCATCATTAAAGATTAAAGCCAGGCAATTAAAAAGGCAATGAAAATCAAATAGACAAAAAGAACAGAATAAATAGTATATGTCAGCTAAAACCTACTTTCAGATTGAAAGCCCAACTATTGCCTGAATAATAAAAAAAAAATCCTTGATAATCTAAATTAGAATCATGGATTCCCAGAGAGGTTGATTCAAAGTCACAGAGAACGTTATAGGTCTCTACCAGCATTTGAACTCAATCCAGAAATTTATTGATAACCAATGCATATTGGGGAACAGAACTTAATCAAACTATCCCTCTGTTGATGCAGCCTAGAACTGTGTTGGCTTTTTGGCAGCTGCATCACAGGGCTGTTTCCCATTTAAATGGTTGTCCACTAGGACTCTGAGATCCCTCTCACTACTATTGAGCAAGGTACCACCTATACTGTACCTGTGCATTTGGGTTTTCTTGCCTAAATATAGAACCTTCCTTTTTTCGCCACTGAATTTCATTATTCCCACCCAACAGGATCCTTTTGTGTCAAAGATCCTTCTGGGTCAAACCCACCACCATATTGATATTAAGAAATCTCAGTTCCCTGGTTAAGAAAATTAACCAAGTAGAAACAATCCGCTGAAGACCGAGATGGACAAAATCAGTGGTGGGTTTCAAAAATTGTTCGAACCTACTCTGTGGGTGTGGCCTCCTTTGTGGGAGTGGCTTGCTGCCCATGTGACCGGATGGGAGTGGCTTGCTGCCCATGTGACCGGATATGAAGATGCTGACGATACTTGTCAGAACCACCTTAAATTACCTCACACACAGCCCTGGCATGAATAAGAATATGATGTAAACTTGTTTTTTAAAAGGCATCTTTGGTTTGCGTTAAAACAACTTCAACACACGCAATGTTCTGATTGCACCACAAACGCAGTAGTCATCCTCACCTTTCACAGAGGCACTGAGTTTTATAAATAGGAGCATGATAGTGTAGAATAATCATATCCAAGGACCAGTGGTGGGTTTCAAAAAAGTTTGGAAGCTCTTCTGTAGGTGTGTCCTGCTTTCCGGGTCCACTGGTGGAACCTCTTCTAACCGGTTCGGTAGATTTGACGAACCGGTTCTACCGAATAGGTGCGAACTGGTAGGAACCCACCTCTGGACAAAATCCAAGTTCTTTCTTGCCCAAACCTACTCATTGGTTGCATGTAGAACCTGAAAAAGTCACTGGGGTTTTTTTGGGCTTTTATCTTTTCTTTTATCTTTCACCTCTGCCAAGGATAGAAATGTATTTTACTGTTGGTGAGTGGCAATGATTAGCAATCCCCAAACTGCATCTGAGGCAGGAGGGAAAGAGAAAATTGTCCAGGACAGATGCAAATGGAAAGGCATTCAATCTGGTCTGGCAGTTGCTATTAGCCTGAAGGAAGGTTTAACTATACCGTCTCCCAGCAGGAATTCTAGTAGCGCAAGATGCTAACGATGGAGGCAGGATATACCCAAAGAGAAGGAATGAAATATATATAAGCAAAGTGCTTGAAATAATAACAATTCATCCGTATATTGTCAGGCATGCAGCCATCTTTTCTTTTGGATCTTTGGCCCTAGTATCTATTATTCTACTATGCATCTTCTATGGTGGGAAAATGGGAGGGGGATTGCAATGAGTTAGATGCTATGTAGCCATAACAATATTCTTTCTTGAAAGCCAAGGTCGTCCTTTGTCTTTGCGCCTCTGCACCTGGCCGGAATTGGAATGGGTGGAACTGCCAGCATGGCAGTGGACGATTGGACCATGGGATGGACTGGTGGGTGTGGGGGCAAGATCTTGAACTTTCAACTGGGTGGGGAAAACCGGGAAGCTTTCAGATTCGGGTTTTCCCAGATGTGCCAACATGGCTCTCTTAATAAATTGGAACTTGGTGCAATACTTTGCCTTGGACTCTGATTTAGTTGTGGATGCTATTTGGAACCCTGACATATATATCTACTCATGTACACACATACACACAGGAATGAAAGCCGAAAGCAAACGTAAATGAGAATGTGTTTTAATCAGTCCAGACTCTCGTTGGCTGCAAGCCACATAATCCAAGGGATAAGCACTCTGGCAGCAAGTCCTACAAACCTTGGCAGCAATCCAGCCTGCCAAGTTTGTTTCTCCTTAGTCCTTAACGTTGACTTCTGCAAGAAGGGTGTGGCACCAGCAGTCTCTTTTATAACCAGGAGAGGATCTTAATGAGCATCAGCTGAGCGTAATTACCTCCTGTAATTATGTAGTTGTTCTTGATGCCGAGTAGCCCCTTGACGGTGTGCATCCCAGTACAACTCACAGGTGGTTTCTGGATCACTCACTCTTGTCTCCTCCCCACTGATCCAAGGCTCAGGCGCCACCTGGTGGCCAACCAGTCTCTCTGCGCCCTGCTCGGAGTCAGAACCCTGTCCAGGGTCCTCCACCTCCTCTAGGGCCGACTCATAAGGCCCCTCGCGGTCAGAGTCTGGTGGCAGATCCAATGGCTCCTGCCGGGCCGTAACACATACCAGTGGTGGGATTCAAATAATTTAACAACTGGTTCTCTGCCCTAAGCTAGAAACAACACCAGAATGTTTCCTTCCTGCCTTCCTTACAAGATTAGCCCTGTAAAGCGGAAAAAAAAACCAAAACAAGATTTCTTCCAACAACCAATTCACCAAACTGCTGAGTAAGTTACCAAACCGGTTCTCCCGAAGTGGTGCGAACTGGCTGAGTCCCACCACTGATACATATATAACACACACACTGTCAGCTGGGAAGCCATATTGGAGCATCTTCAGAGTTGCCACAGTGAGGCTGGTTGGAACTGTGGGGAAGTGAGGGGAGCCACAGAGATAGCTGGTATAGAGATAGAATTGTATAATTCTGCGAGTTATACAAATAGTTTCATGCTTTGATCTTGGAACTTCTTCAACGCTAAAGGGGGAAAAAAAGGAAGCCAGACATTTAAACTGGTAAAAAAATGTCAGTGGTAGCTCAGGACGTCGGGAAAATGTGTCTTCTGTATCAGATGTACAAACAGAAAGGTATTGTGTTATTTCTCCCGAGGGCAGATGCTCTGCCTCTTGGTTGCAGACCTTCACATCCTAGGCAGGATGTTGACATAAATGAATGATTTCCATACAAATAAATAACACCAGCACATCGAGATGATGGCTAGTGTGTGAACTGAAACTTCTTGTTCTTGAGAAGGTTGTCTGCGTTAAGGGAATTTGCTCCCTGGAGGAATGTTGTGTGATAAGACATTGTCATACTTTCCACCTGAGGGTACTAACAAAAAGACCAGAGTAACTGGAGATTTTACACACACACACACACAAAACACACACACCACACACTTATATATATTCTCTCTATATATATACATACACACACACATACATACATATATACATACATATACACACGGTTATCTGCATTATAAAGTGGTATTAACATGTGATCTTGATTCTATCCCTCTGTTGATGCAGCCTAGAAATGTGTTGGCTTTTTGGCAGCTGCTGCACACGGCTGGCTCCTATTTAAATAGTTGTCCACTAGGACTCCAAGATCCCTCTCACAGTTACTAACTATTGAGCCAGGTATCACATATACTGTGATACCTGGCTCAATGGTAAAAGAGCCAGGTGGCGCAGTGGTTAAATGCAGCACTGCAGGCTACTGCTAGATCAGCAGGTCAGCGGTTCAAATCTCACCGGCTCAGGGTTGACTCAGCCTTCCATCCTTCCGAGGTGGGTAAAATGAGGACCCGGATTGTTGTTGGGGGCAATATGCTGACTCTCTGTAAACCGCTTAGAGAGGGCTGAAAGGCCTATGAAGCGGTATATAAGTCTACTGCTATTGCTATTGCTATTACTGTACCTGTACATTTTGTTTTTCTTGCCTAAATGTAGAACCTGACTTTTTTCACCACTGAATTTGAAGAGTGTCCCCTCTCAGCAATATATATATATTTCTGAAATGAAAAGGAAACACAGAGAGAAAATAACCTTCACTGTCCTGCAATCAAATATCCTATAAATGGCAACCACAGCTAAATCAATAAAGCCCTTAAAAGCAGAACTCAATGCTTAAACCTCATAGCCTTTCCTGATAGCCAACTAAGCATGAACCTAGCAGGAGGTTTGAGGTTTTTGAGGTTTTATTTGCATTTGTAGGCCGCCCTTTTCCCTGAGGGGACTCAGGGCGGCTCACAGAAAACCAGGGAAAGGGGAAATACAATATTAAGACAACAACATATAATAAAAATAGTAAGCAACATTCATTCATCATTCGGGCGGGGTAGCAATTCTTATCCCCAGGCCTGACGGGCGAGCCAGTTCTTCAAGGCAGTGCGGAAGGCCTGGACGGTGGAGAGGGTACGAATCTCCACGGGGAGCTCGTTCCAAAGGGCCGGGGCTACTGCTGAGAAGGCCCTCCTCCTTGTGGTTGCCAGCCGACACTGGCTGGCCGATGGAATGCGGAGGAGGCCTAATCTATGGGATCTTATAGGTCGTAGGGAGGTAATTGGCAGAAGGCGGTCTCTCAAGTATCCAGATCCACTGCCATGTAGGGCTTTATGGGTGATCAATAGCACCTTGAAGCGCATCCGGAGATCGACAGGTAGCCAGCCAGAGTTCTCTAAGTAGTTCTTCCAGCTTTGAATCTTCTCAGCTTGACCAGCAGCTTCCTTGGCATCGTTTATTCTTCTTTCGTATCACCTCAACACCAACTAAAGTAGAATTCGTATTCTGCTGTGGAACACGTAGATCGGGGAGTTCTTCCTAAATGGAATTTTGCAGTTCCACTTCAAGGAAGAGTTAAGGTGAGGCCAACCTGCTTTGGTTTAACCCACATGCGCTGACTTTAATAAAGGTTCTGTGGAAATGCACCAGCCCGTTGTGGAGGGAAACAAAATGGCTATTGCCTTCTGCAACTTACAACCAGAGTGTTCTAGTGATTGTTCACACATTGAGAGAAGCTAACTTGGATAAGTGGCTTGCAGTGTTTTGTGAGTTATAGGACTTTTGCCAGAGCCATTATCTTTGTTTATTTGGGCTTGCAGCCAACAAGAGCTTGGACTGATTAAAAGAAACCTTTTGAGTTACATGGCTTTTGGCTTTCATTCCTGGATGGAGAAGGTGGGTCAGAACGTATCTATCTATCTATCTATCTATATCTATATCTATATCTATATCTATATCTATATCTATATCTATATCTATATCTATATCTATATCTATATCTATATCTATATCTATATCTATATCTATATCTATATCATCTATCTATCTATCTATCTATCTATCTATCTATCTATCTATCTATCTATCTATCTATCTATCTATCTATCTATCTATATCTTATCTATCTATCTATCTATCTATCTATCTATCTATCTATCTATCTATCTATCTATCTATCTATCTATCTATATAAAACAAATGTTCACAAAACATCAGGATAGAACTGAAGAGCCACGGTGGCGCAGTGGTTAGAAAAAGAGGAGCGACAGGGGAGGGGAGTTTGCAGGAGACCATTAGTTCATTCCTGCATTCTTGACAGTGTATTGCAGTATCTGAAAAATATCGGCCTGGTCACTCTCCAAGCCTGATAAAAGTCGGTAATTGTGAGATATCTTGAAAGACTGTGGGAGGAGGGAAGACTTTGCTGGAGAGGAATTCACTGTAAATTAAATAAAAGGAGATTATCGGACGAGGGACTCGGCTTCATGCAGCTAGGGAAGCCTAGGTCAGAACACTAATGTTAAGGCTTTCTCACGAGTGTTTTAGCTGAAGTTTCTCACTAGAATAATTGATCTTGGATTAGATCAATATGCTGAGGTTATGTTCAATTCACACTGGTTCTTACTGGTTCTGATTATGAGCAAAAGTGTTTTTCTTTCAGGCTCATTTTCAGAGTGTATACATCTTTGGGGTTCCACCACAAAACCACGCCCGACTAAACCGCGTCGCTGACGTCATCAACAGGGCGACAACAGCGCAGAGACAGAAGCACGCTGTAAACTCCAAACCTAAAATTAACCCTAAACCTAAACCTAACCCCACCTAAACCAAATCCTAAACCTAACCCTAAACCTAACCCTAAAACCTAACCCTAACCTAACCTAAACCTAACCTAAACCTAACCCTAAACCTAACCCTTAACCTAACCCTAAACCTAATCCTAAGCCTTAACCTAACCCTAAACCTAACCCTAACCTTTAACCTAACCCTAACCCTAACCCTAACCCTTAACCTAACCCTAAAGCTAACCCTAAACCTAACCCTAAACCTAACCCTTACCTTAAGTGAATCGGCTTGCTTTCAAAGCACTATTTAAAGCGCCCTTGTTTCTCCGCGCTGGCTGTTGTCGCCCTGTTGATGACATCAGCGACACGGTTTAATCGGGCGCAGTTAGTCGAGTGCGGTTTTGACGGTCATGCATCTTTGCAGAGTTGCTTGAAAGAATTTAGAGAGGCCTGTAAAGAACTGTGACGCGGTATATAAATCCAAGTGCTATTCCTATTGCTATCAAGGAGAGAACCAACTTCCAAATTCCAGGAACATGCTACCACATGTGGTGGATGTGTAAGACAGCAAAGGAATTACTGGCTAAAAAATCATAATTGGTTAGAAATGATAACTGAACAACATATTGAGTTCAAACCAGAAACACACCTTTTAGGTATACTATCAGAAAGTTATGACAAAGGAATCATATATTTAGTGTTACATATATTGATGGCGGCAAGAATCATGTATGATAAATGCTGGGAAAATGTGAACACCCCATCAGATGATGAGATATTAGGAAAATCTGGGATTGTGCTGAAATGGATAATTAACCTTAACAATTAAAGACAAAGAAGACCTCAAAATAATATAGGACATGGAATAACGTTATGAATGGATAGAGAAAAGAGATAGAATTGAGAATGAAGTTGACGAATGTCAATAACTGTTAGTATGGAAAATAAAGATGGTATAGAACTATGGATATAATACAGAAAAAGTGTAAATAGGCTAATGTAAGTAGAAATTTAGTTAAAGCACATTTTCCTTTCGCTTTTTTTCCATTGGTGGCATTATTATAAATACTGTAAATATATTAGTGTTATAGTTATTAACTTTTAAGTATGTTAAGATTTGCTACTGATTTTTTTTCCAGCTTTGCTTTATTTGTAATTGTTACCCTAACATGGCACTGTCTTTTCAATAAAAGGGGAAAAAAGGGAGAGAACCAACTTAGAACCAAGGACAAATTTCCAGACAGAACAACTTGCCTTCAGAAGTTGTGGGTGCCCCAACACTGGGGGTTTTTAAGAGGAGATTGGATAACCATTTGTCTGAAATGGTAGATGGTTTCCTGCCTGAGCAAGGAGGTTGAATTAGAAGACTTCTAAGCTCCCTTCCCTAAGGGACGCAGTGGCTTAGTGGCTAAGATGCTCATCTTGTCGATCAGAAAAGTTGGCAGTTTGGCAGTTCGAATCCCCAGCGTCGCGCAACAGAGTGAGCTCCCGTTACTAGTCCCAGCTTCTGTCAACCTAGCAGTTCGAAAGCACATAAAAATGCAAGCAGAAAAATAGGGACCACCTTTGGTGGGAAGGTAACAGCGTTCCGTGTCCCTTCGGTGTTTAGTCATGCCAGCCCCATGACCACAGAGATGTCTTCGGACAACGCTGGCTCTTTGGCTTTGAAACGGAGATGAGCACCACCCCCTAGAGTCAGGAACGACTTACACATATGTGTCAGTGAAACCTTTATCTTTACCTTAAGGTCCCTTCCAATTCTATTATTCTTTATTTCACTGCTGGTTTCTTGAAGGGAACATTTTCTATTAAGCACATCATTTTCCGGAAGGGTTAATGTTGCTCAAGTAGCATACATGATAACCTCTCGGTTATCTCCTTTGTTGGAGAGGACATATAAACATCTCACAAAACAAACACATCAGGAAGTCTTCTTAAGTGAAGTTATGCATAACTGACATTTTGAACAGACCTTTGGTTATCCATAATATGTCCTCTGTTGGTCTATTTTTCAAGAGGAAACTCTTGAAAGGGTTTTTCATCCTTTGGGATTGAATTCTATCTTGTTAAGGCAAGGGTTAAGTTGCTTGTTTAGCTGTCTTGGTTGATTTATTCTCGGGTGTGATATATGGCATTGTATTGAAAAAAATATGTAATTAATTAGAATGATTGAGTGGAGTAAAATGATGTGGTGCATTAACAGTGGAAGATCAGAAGCTCTTTAATAAATGTCCGTGTTAATTCAAGAATAGCAATAGCAGTTAGACTTATATACCGCTTCATAGGGCTTTCAGCCCTCTCTAAGCGGTTTACAGAGTCAGCATATTGCCTCCACGGTCTGAGTCCTCATTTCACCCACCTTGGAAGGATGGAAGGCTGAGTCAACCTTGAGCCGGTGAGATTTGAACCACTGAACTGCAGATAACAGTCAGCTGAAGTGGCCTGCAGTACAGCACTCTAATCACTGGCCACCTCGGCTCTTCAATAAGAACACCATATGTAGGAGTTCCCCCATCCTGAAGTTTTTCAGATGGTTCCAAAGCAAGCAGAACAAGATGGCAATTGAGGAATTAGACTCATTGCAATTGAACTTTGAGTGGGACTGTGAAATGGTGCAGAATATGCTGTTTCCTCCATTCTTTCTACTTTATTACTGCTCTTCGTATTGTGCAGAGATATTTTTCCCTACGTCTAGAAGTACAGCTGATATTTATCCTCATTTTACCAACCTTGGAATGATGAGTCAACCTTGAGCCACTGAGGATCGAACTTCTAAACCTTCAATACTGAATTCTAATCACTGTGCCACCATGGCTCTGTCTCTCTGTCTCTCTCTGTCTCTGCCTCTCTCTCTCTCACTCTCTTTCTGTTTCTGTCTCTCTCTGTCTCTCTCTCTGTCTCTCTGTCTCGCTTTCTGTCTTTGTCTCTCTCTGTCTCTCTCTGTCTCTCTGACTCTCTGTCTCTGTCTGTCTCTGTCTCTGTCTATCTCTGGCTCTCTGTCTCTCTCTCTCTGTCTCTCTCTCTGTCTCTCTCTCTCTCTCTCTCTCTCTCTCTCTCTCTCTGTGTGTCTCTCTGTGTGTGTGTGGTCTCTAATGCATGTATGTGGTCTCTGCCATGGCTTGAAACTCAATTCCTGGCAAATAGATGGGGAAGAAATGGAGGTAGTGGCAGATTTTATTTTCCTGGGCTCCAAGATCACGGCAGATGGAGTCTGCAGCGAACAAATTAAAAGACGCTTGCTCCTGGGGAGGAAACCTATAGCAAATCTAGACAGCCTACTAAAAAGCAGAGATATCACCAAGCCAACAAAAGTGTGTATAGTCAAGGCTCTGGTTTTCCCAGTTGCAATGGATGGCTGTGAAGGTTGGACCATAAGGAAGGTTGAGCACCAAAGAATGGAGGCATTTGAACTATGGTGTTGGAGAAGACTCCTGTGAGTCCCTTGGACTGCAAGGAGATCCAACCAGTCAGTCCTAGAGGAGATCAACCCTGACTGCTCTTTAGAAGGCCAGATCCTGAAGATGAAACTCAAAATACTTTGGCCACCTAAGGAGAAGGAAGGACTCCCTGGAGAAGAGCCTCATGCTGGGAAAGATTGAGGGCAAAAGAAGAAGGGATGACAGAGAATGAGGTGGCTGGATGGAGTCTCCGAAGCAGTCAGCGTGAGCTTAAATGGACTCCAGAGGATGGGAGAGGACAGGAAGGTCTGGAGGAACATTGTCCATGGGGTCACGATGGGTCGGACATGATTTCGCAACTAAAAACAACAAATGTATGTATGTATGTATATAATCACATGATATGACACCGATGTGGCAATGTTGAAAGACAACATTAAAGGACATTTGAAATGATTCCCAAATATTATTTCATTAGAAGCCTTCAAAGAATCACAATGCAAACTCATGGTCTTGTCCTGGTTCTATTGAAAGAGTAGGCAACTGTCAAGTATGAACAATCAGATCCACATATAAAGAGTTTAATTAGCTATTGTATTGCTCCTGCTTATAATATATAAATTTTCTCAGGCTGGGTCAGACTAGGTAAAGTTCAATGGTATTTAAGAGAGACCGGTTCTTACCTATGTAGAGATTCCAGACTAATTTCCCACTTGACTCCTTCCCATGGCTCAGCCAGTCTTTCTGACAAACACTAAATACATAATGAAACACTCAGCTCTGCGTTTGGAACAAAGGACTTCATTACACAGGTAACACCAGTCTCAATGAAACAGAGGAGAAAACAGATTTATTTCGCCTGGAAATAAAAGCCTGTTTGCCTAAGGCAAATCTGGAAAATGACTTGTTTGTTTAATATATCCTTGAATCTATCTTTAGCGACAAAAAATATAGCAGTCATCAATAATGCAGTTTTATTTAATAGGTTTACTGACCCTGAGATTCATAGACTTACAGAACAATGCTTTTTATGAGGAATGGGAGATGAAAATTAATTATCTTTTTTTTTTCCATGGCGAAAACCTTTCACATCCTGGGCATAAATTGTTGCTACTTCTATCCTCAAAATGACGCTACAGGGCATTGTGCATCACAACAATTAGACACAAGGACAGTTTTTTCCCGACATGCCATCACTCTGCTAAACAACTAATTCCCACAATACAGTCAAACTACCGTATTTTTGGGAATTATAAGATTATAAGGTTTGAAAACATTCATGGAGAAACTTGGATGAGCATGAACATGATTTGATGCTCCTGAGCAGAATGGAATGTGATGTGGAGAAGGTTGAATTCAGTGGTGGGTTTTACTTATTTTTACCACCAGCTCATGCCACATGCGCGCGCATCTTCCATGCATGCACCTGGCCTCAAAAACATAGCTAAATAGGATGGCATAGAGCCCAGGGTGGGTGGCACCCCCACCCCCACCCACAATCTCCATTACCAGTTCATCCAAACCAGTCCAAACCAGTTGAATACCACCTCTGGTTAAATTAGTCTCTCATTAGGAAAATGATGAATGAATCATTGTGGTGAGATTAGGTGGTGGATTAAAGAATTAAAAAACCTTGCTGTACCCAGGAAGATGAGTACCAACATTACCCATGCTTGCATCCCCCTCGCAATTTCAATTCACAGTTGATGCAGAAAAAAAAAGGAAAGGTAGTTAGACAAGATAAGGAGCTTTGCCGCATCAAATTTGCCCTCTGGAAGAAAATTGTAACACAACAATTCATTTCTTTAAAAACAAACAAAAAAAGGAAATTTTTAGTCTGGTCGAAGGACTTATTTGCCAATTTTAAAAGCGTCAGAATATTCATGAACTGGAATAGGACATAGCAACAGGTCAACCATTGGGCACTGGCTGAAATAGGGCATGGTAACAAAGGTCAACCAATGTATAGGCATAGCAACCTGTTGTGGCCCAGCAGGAGCTGTTGGAGCTGCCGATGGACTCCAATAGTGAGGAACCCTATGAGTCTGCTATGGAAGATGTGGAGGACCCTGGGCAGGGTTCAGACTCTGAGCAGGGACTGGAGAGGCTGGTTGGCCACCAGGAGGTGCCTGAGGCATGGAGCAGTGGTGAAGATCAAAGGGAGTTTGTCCCTGACGCCAGGCAACGAAGGGCGGAGAAACAGAGGGAACAGTTACGGAGACAGACTCCAAAGAGATAATCAAGCCCAGGTGGTTGTGGTTTGGCTCCTCCCAAGAAAGTATATAAGAAGAGACTTTGGGAGGAGTCCTTTTGCAGGACACAACCGTTCATAACAAGCTGGAGAAGCTCTTGTTTGCATTGTCTGTTGGAGTCTGGGTTGCTGGCAAGTTCTTGCCTATGAGTCGTGTTTTGGGCTTTCAGCCAACAGGATTATAATTGCTGTAAATAAAGAGTGGCAAACTACTAAGCCTGTGTCGGCATTAATCACCGGACGGAGGGGGGGGGGGGTCAGACACAACCAAGTCAGCCAATGAGGGCTGTTTGGGTCTGAGACAGCAAGGAGCCTGGGCGTGGCTTAAGCTTAGCATAACTGCCCTGTATAGAGGAGGTTCTCTTTGTATTAAGCTCTGATCTCTGAAACTAATCTCGTCTGTCTGTAACTCTGACCCAAACAAAAACTGTTCTCTCCTCTGCCTGTGAACCAGCTGTTAGTATTGTATATTTACTTCATGTATTATATTATATATAAAGAGAAGTTAACGAATCCTGCTGAATCAGTTCCCTATGTGTGCTTTCTGGATTTGATTCCTGCAGCAAACTTCTCACAAAAAGCCCCCATCTGGTATTTCAGAAAGGTGTAAGAGATCAAGGTGTTTTGGTTTTTTTTTACACATTCAGAGACGCTAATTTCTGTCCAAGCCTGGCGAACTGCAGCTGACTACCAGTTAAGAATAATTTCTACCTGAATAAAGATCTGGATTGTACCCTTGACAGCTTGAAGGGTTTCCAGTCCTAATAGAAAGAACTGAATACTGACTCTGCAGATCTGAAAGTTTGTATGTACTGAGTGAAATGCATTTCTCTCTTAACAAGTCCCTGGATAAGGTCTAATTCATTCAGATTGCAGCAATTTATTCACTGACTACCCCCAGAGCTTGGCCAACATCTGAAAGGCTTCATTAAAAAAATCAATTCTGCGATTATGTGTGTCCTAAGATAATGAAAATGCAGTAATGTATGCATAGGTAGGTAGTTTTGTTAATAGATCAAGGACAACTTACTGGCTGTCTGAACTCAATCTTGCGACTGATCCTCAATTTTTATTTACGGCTTCATAAATTTCAACCCAATAGGCCAAATTTAAACAGTGGAAGGAGGAACATGCAGGAGAGGAAATGCCCATGATTGAAAACAAGAGGAAAGAGAAGAAACATTGGATTTGTAAACTTGGACAGGAGAGGAATACTTGACTGTTTGCCCTATGTTTCGGACTAAAAGACACACCAACATTTTGAAGAGGTAAATTTTTTAGAAAAGTTTTTGCACTCTGCAGGTCTCCCGAACCCTCTCCATACCTCTTTTTTTTTGTGAAAAATGGGGCATGCAGAGAGTTTGAGAGGTTGCAAAGTGCTCCTGGGAGCTGGGGGAAGGCAAAAAAAGAGCCGAGGTGGCTCAGTGGTTAGAGTGCAGTACTGCAGGCCACTTCAGCTGACTGTTATCTGCAGTTCAGCGGTTCAAATCTCACCGGCTCAAGGTTGACTCAGCCTTCCATCCTTCCGAGGTGGGTGAAATGACAACCCAGATTGTGGGGGCAATATGCTGACTCTGTAAACCGCTTAGAGAGGGCTGAAAGCCCTATGAAGCGGTTATATAAGTCTAACTGATATTGCTATTGCTATTGTTGACCGCAGAAGAAATTGCAGGTGTGCGATGCCTGGTGCATCTTATACTCTGAAAAATATGGTAAGTTCCAATTAAGGTGATGTATTACTTAAGTCTATATGCAAGAATCTAGTTCATTATCTCATTCCTACCTATCTGCCCATCCATCTAATCCATTTACCTCCAGAGGTGATCCTGCTCTGTTCCATCCTATTTAGGCATGTTATCAAGCCCCGTGCATGTGCGCAATCAAAGCATATGCACGTAAGACTGAGTGCATGCACTGATGAGACACGTGCGAGCAATGTGAGCATGCGTGTGCACTCACATTTGCGAACTGGTATGGAAAGTGTTGTGGCCCAGCAGGAGCCATTGGAGCTGCCAACAGACTCCGATAGCGTGGGACCCTATGAGTCGGCTCTGGAAGATGTGGAGGACCCTGGACAGGGTTCAGACTCTGAGCAGGGACCAGAGAGGCTGGTTGGCCACCAGGAGGTGCCTGAGGCATGGAGCAGCGGTGAAAGTCAAAGGGAGTGTGTTCCTGACGTCAGACCCTGGAGTGGTGGTGAAGACGTCAGGCCCTGGAGCAGTGAGGAGGTGCAGAGGGAATAGGTCCTGGACGCCTGGCAGAGACGGACGGATAAGCACCGGCAGCAATTACAGAGACAAAGGAGATAATTGGACCCAGGTGGTTGTGATTAGGCTCCTCCCAAGAGAGTATATAAGAAGAGACTTTGGGAGGAGGCTGTTTGCAGGACTCAACTATTATACTAAAGCTGGAGAAGCTCTGGTGTGTATTTCTTATCTGTGGAAGTCTGGGTTGCTGCCAAAGTCTTGTCGGTGTGTTAATTTACTGTGAATAAATTGTCTAGCAGTAATCTTGTGTCGGCATGACGCACCGTACGGAGGGGGGTCAGAACAGGAAAGTAAGTGAATACCACCTCTATTTACCTCCACACCTTCAAAAGTCCTAAAGGATCATCATGAAGGTCATAGAATTGAAAGATTTCATGGTCCGAGGTTATTTGTTCCAATCAGTCCAGCAGTTCATCACCAAGTAAATGGTTATTTTGAGCAAAATTATCTATCTAAATGAGATGAACTAATGCTATCTCCCGTTAGTGCCGCTCTTTGAAATTTATACTTTGAGTTATTCATTTCCATAAATAGTTTGCAGAAGACTAGCGGAGAACTGACACGTGCCCATTATCTTGTTAATAGGCCTTCCTGATTTAAATCTACTAGGAATGCAAATAACTGATAATTTTAGACTCATTAAGTAACTCTCCCGAGATTTATTTTGGCTAAATGTTCCAATGGGCATGTTAAGCACTTCGAATGGGATTGGTAGAATTCTTTCCAAAATCTGTAAATTAAGGTTCTGAGGAATGACATGCAGTATGCATAATGAAACCCCCAGATGTAAATTAAAAAGATTTATACCGCTATATTCTGCTTACGTTATTGAATCTGAATGCATCACAGGTTTTTATGAAGCAAATAAAGCACTGGGTTTTTTTTTCCCCTTGAATTTCCTTCTAAATAGTCACCGTGGAATCGTTCTTACAATGCTCCCTCCACATATTAAAGACAGAATTGTTCTTTCTGGTTATATATCATATTAAAGTTTTAAAAGCCCAAGGCACCGAAGCAGACTATTGAATTGGTAGGAGTAAGCGAGTTTGCAGCTTTTTAATCAGTTTAGTCGTCAATTTAATCAACTAACACTTCAGTTGTTGAATCAGGGGGACACAGATTAATTTTTGAGATTGTGGGAAGAAGGAGTATGCTATTAGAACATGAAATGAGAACAAAAACAATTAAAGGTTGGTTTTCCTTCTGTCTAGGAAGTTTTTGCCAGTGTGCATAAAAGTTAAACGTACTAAATTCCTCTGCTTGTTCTGGCCGAGGCTTCCCCAAAAAGCACAAGGGAGATTCCTGGTCCCGACAAAACCCCTTTTATTAAGCTAACGTGAATTCCTCTCCTTCACATTCAGCAAACAGTCTTTCAAAGGTGAATTTATGACCACAGACCTTATCTATCTTGGAAAGCTGCCATGTAAATATCTTCCAAAAGCAGTGCGGTGCAAGCAAAGACTTTGGCACAGAATCTCTGAGATTCACAGACAGATATTCACACTCCTGAAATGAATCTAACGAACAAACAAATGAACGAATTGTTTCTTGCAAAACAAAAGAATTGTTTCCTTTCCTATTAGGAGAGACCATTCACCAACCACCTGTGCCTTTACTCCCAAGTTGACCCTGACTTCTTGGCTGTTCTTTTCTTCTGGCAGCTCTGAGCATGGGTACACTGGGAACAGGCTCCAGCTGTTCCTCTGCCTCACTGTTGTTTAACTCTGAAGGCAGCTGATAACTGTCAGGTGGTCCTGGCCCCCTCTCTGCCTCCGATGCAGAGCCCTCGTCCGAGCCTTCCCCAGACTCCAGGACTGGCCCATGTTCCTCCCCAACCTCCTCACTGCCAACTCCACTGGCCGCTGGCTGGCCACAGCAATGTTGGTCAACATGGTATTGAATAAATTCTAACATTTAAAGTATTGCAAATGACATTGATGGATTGATGGGCTGAGTGATTAAAAGGCATTTGAGTTATTAATGAAATGGTAGCTTAATAATGAAGGGAAGTAATTTACGAATACATGTAGAGGGTGAAAATAATTTAGTTTTTGTCATGACGGATTATAGGCTAGCTGGGACTATTCAGATTGCTAGCTTCCAGCAAGTATTCAGACATCCCAATTTTGGTATATACTAAATAAAGTTTGCACAGTAAACAGCCAATTGCCTTAGACTTGTACCCTGATCTCCTATTGAGATAGAATTTTACCTAACAACTATCATATTAAGAAAAAATAAATCAATCAGCATTCTCAGTTAATTATCACTTGACAACTTCATCTGTTATTGGAATGGAAACACAATTCTTGAAATAGCAATAGCGCTTAGACATACAGGTGAAAATAAAAAAATTAGAATATTGTGCAAAAGTTTATTTATTTCAGTAATGCAATTTAACAGGTGAAACTAATATACGAGATAAGACTCATTACATGCAAAGCAAGATAGTTCAAGCCGTGATTTGTGATAATTGTGATGATTAGGGCTTACAGCTCATGAAAACCCCAAATCTAACCACTGTGCCACCTTGGCTCATAGTTCGTAATTGCAGAGAGTTTCTGTCAAGAGATTTAACTTAAGATTTAAGTCTCCGACTGAGTGACACATATATATCCCCTCCTATCTCAGCTTGAGACAATGGGAACTAAATAGATAACAACCTGCTGAAAAGCACCGAGGCTGACTAGGTTGAAATAAACCTGGATTGCAAAAAACATGTGCTGAAGAAAAGTTGATCTATAATGGGACTTGTTTATTCATATCGTCATTACACTCCCAATACTGAATGGGAAGGGAAGTGGGGGAAAGGGGGAAAGGGGCAGAGGTGGTATTCAGCTAGTTCTGACAGAGAGCCAGTAGTGGAAATTTTGAGTAGTTCAGAGAACCGGCAAATGGCTGGCCCATCCCCGCTGCCTCTCAGCTGGCCTTCTTTTGTTGCCCTGAACAGGAAAATAGAGCCGGAAAGCAGGTTAGTGGGGTGAGGAGGGAATGGGGATTTTGCAGTATCCTTCCCCTGGAGTGAGGAGGGAATGGGGATTTTGTAGTATCCTCCCCCTGGAGTGAGGAGGGAATGGGGATTTTATAGTATCCTCCCCCTGGAGTGAGGAGGGAATGGGGATTTTGCAGTATCCTTCCCCTGGAGTGGGGTGGGAATGGGGATTTTGTAGTATCCTCCCCTGGAGTGAGATGGGTATGGAGATTTTACAGTATCCTTCTCATGGAGTGGGGAGGGAATGGAGATTTTGCAGTATCCCTCCACCAGGAG
>NC_045549.1:72133113-72143113 GCF_009769535.1 Thamnophis elegans | reverse complement strand
CTATCTATCTATCTATCTATCTATCTGCAGGCATTCTCCTGAAAGGAGCTCACAAGCAGCCTCCAAATTATATGTCAGCTCCGCAATCGGACCACATTTTACACTAAAAATTCAGCGCAGCATGTATCTGATGCACCTTCCTCTTATCGTCAGTGAAGTTACTTGACTTGGTTCCCTGACCTCCTCTAAAATAACAGTTATTGCTGCAGGAAAAGGGACATGTGTGACACTTCTAATCCTTGCTAGAGATGTTTTTTAAGTCTTTTAGCTTTGTTCATCACTCTTCCCCTGTCTTGCCTGAGGAAAAGTGGACAAACCCAACTTTGATTATACTTTAATTCGAGTTGATGTCAACTGGGCAGGTGTGGAAAACTGTAACCCCAAACTTTTTTATTATGATGGTTGGTGACACAGCCAGCCCGATGTTTAGAGCAACTTTGGTATCAGGCCTGCAGCCATCTTTCCTTTTGGATCTATGGCCTGCCACACTTTCTGTTATTCTACTATGCATTTTATATTGTGGGAAAATGGGAGGGGGGATTGTACGGAGTTAGATGATATGTAGCCATAACAACATTCTTTCTAGAAAGCCAAGGTCATCCTTTGTCTTTGCACCTGACCGGAACTGGATGGGTGGAACGGCCAGCATGCCAATGGAAGATTGGACCGTGTGATGGACTTGTGGGTGTGGGGGAAAGATCTTGAACTTTCAACTGGGTGGGAAAACCGGGAAGCTTTCAGATTCAGGTTTTCCCAGATGTGCCAACATGGCTCTCTTAATAAATTGGAACTTTGTGCAATATGTTGCCTTGGACTCTGATTTAATTTTGGATGCTATTTGGAACCCTGACACTTGAGAAGATAGGAACTTTGGCATTTTTGGTCCACCTATGTCAAGGACTTGGGACAGGCAGATGCTTCTAAAGGCTGTGTATAGCCATTTTGGTGAAGGGGCGGGGTTTTTGGGAGGCAAAAATGCTGTATTCAGTGTATAAGATGCACCCAGATTTTCAGCCTCTTTTTTGAGGGAAAAAGGTGAGTCTTATACTCTGAAAAATAGGGTAGGCCAATAAAACGCAAGAGCAGGCGAGTGGGCCCAGTTGATTGCCGGAGCGAACCAGTACCCTCCCCGCTGATCGACAGAGCTACCGATTTGCCGAAACCGGTCCGAACCAGTAGATTCTTACCCATGGTTGTTTAGTTGTTCCAAGTAAAGCTTCCTTTTGAAACTGAGTGATGATGATGGTGGTGGTGGTGGTGGTGGTGGTGGTGGTGGTGGTGGTGGTGGTGGAGGAGAAGAAATAGAAGAAGAAAAAGAAGAAGAAGAGGAGGAGGAGGAGGAGGAGGAGGAGGAGGAGGAGGAGGAGGATAGAATTCTTTATTGGCCAAGTGTAATTGGACACACAAGGAAGAAGAAGAAGAAGAAGAAGAAGAAGAAGAAGAAGAAGAAGAAGAAGAAGAAGAAGAAGAAGAAGAAGAAGAAGAAGAAGAATGAAATAATGATAATCTTGATCATCATCTTCTTCTTCAGATGTTTGTTCAAAAAACAACCTCCACATTTTATCCCCCTCATTGCTCACATCAGTTGGGCAAAGTGAGCATTCAACATATCTTCAAGGACTTGGGAATGCCTTGATCTGCACGCACACCTTTCTTCAATTAACTAATTTTGAACTAATCTAGCTTCTTCTTTTTCCCCCCACTTAAGGGAAATGTCATTTCCCCTCACAACTCCTGCAAGCTGCCATGCTTTGTAGATTTAACAGCAAGATAATGAAAACAGGAGTTTGTGATTAAAGGAACACGGACAGATGTTGCTTGAGTAATGGGATTTGCCATGACTGCAGGAAGAGTAGAAAGCCCCACTAACATATGACTCCTGTCATTAACATTTTTAATGAATGCTACTGTAGGAGGCTGTGCACACAAATCCTAGTTAAGTAAACTCGGGAGAATCAATTCACTAAGAACTTAAATTCCAATTACTTTTAAAGAAGCACCGAGCAACAGAATCCAACAGCTATTACCTGTAAATATGACTGTGTTTCTTTCCCAGGGTTCTGTCTGTTAAATATTTTTTTTCTGTAACGCCAACTGGGGAGGGGGACTTAAAGCCTTCGACTTTGATTGAGTTCCCTCCAGATTTCATGAACACACCTCTCCTTTGGCCTGACATCTGATTCACTTCTTGTAGGGCTGCAGAACGATCTATGTTACATATGGTGCATTTTATTAGATTTGGAGTTCATCTAACTCCCTGATGAATCTGGGTTGCCTATATTCAAAGTCGGGGAGTCACCGTGTAGCAGTGCCTCACATAGAAAGTCCCTACAGAGAGTGGTAAGGATAGTGGAGAAGATTATAGGAAGCTCGCTTCCCGTTATTCAGGTATCAGCTTATAGCTCGAAACTTGTTTAGAGATTGCCCATACCCACTTTAAGGTCTGTTTCTGTTTCTCCCCTCTGGCGGGAGGTTTCAAAGTATCTATACTGGACTACCAGATTCCGTAACAACTTGAAAAGCCGAACCTCTGAGTTCTAGCGCACATGCGCACCCAACGATAAGCTGGCCAGTGCACATGTGCAGGGCAGTTTTTGGCACTGCCGCGCATGCAAAGGGGTCGCGCTCTGGAAAGCTGGACCTTCCGGGTTCTGGTGCGCATGCACACTCAACAATCAGCTGGCCGACCGTCATGCACAGAGTGGTTTTCGGCACTGCCACGGGTGCAAGAAGGACAGCTGATCATTGCACATGCGTGCACGCAGAAACCTGAAACCCAAACAGGCAAGACTGTGCATGCTATGCGGCATGGCTTTGCGTGCCACTCACGGTTATAGCTAGTTCTCAAAGATCCCAAGAAATATCCGTTTAAAATAAATTCTACATTGACTAATGATGTGTGTTGTGGCCCAGCAGGAGCCGTTGGAGCTGCCACCAGACTCTGACAGCGAGGGGGCATATGAGTGGGCTCTGGAGGATGTGGAGGACCCTGGACAGGGTTCCGACTCCGAGCAGGGTGCAGAGAGGCTGGTTGGCCACCAGGATGTGCCTGAGCCTTGGACCAGTGGGGAGGAGACAAGGGAGTGTGATCCGGACGTCAGCAGTGGGGAGGAGCCAAGGGAGTTTTTCCTGGATGTCCGGCACCGGAGAACTAATAGGTGTAAGGAACAGTTGCACAGTTACAGGAGGTAATTGCACTCAGCTGGTGGTAATTAGGCTCCTCTCAAGACTATAAAAGGAATGCTTGTGCACACGCCCCTTTTGCAGGATTCAACGTCATTCCTAACTTTGGAGAAGCTGTTATCTGTCGAAGTCTGAGTTGCTGCCAAGGTTCTTATCTGTTTGTTATGCTTGGCTTTCAGCCACCGAGGTTTTGGTTTCTTGCTAATAAAGTGCTGTGATATTCCAGTTAAGCTTGTCTCGGCATTCGTTACTGGACAGAGGAGGGGGTCAGAACAGATGTGTATTCCCCCCCCACCAAATAAAAAGTAAAACAATGTTTTTTACGATTGGCTGGTGAATTGCTGTAAAAGGTGTTTTAAATAATTTATCATTAAAACGATTAGCCTTGTTATCAACTCGTTTATCAATTTCTATCAGTAGGTACCAGTGGTGGGTTTCAAAATTTTTTGGAACCTCTTTTGTATGTGTGGCCTGCTTTCCGGGTCCACTGGTGGAACCTCTTCTAACCGGTTCGGTAGATTTGACGAACCGGTTCTACCGAATAGGTGCGAACTGGTAGGAACCCACCTCTGGTAGGTACAAAAGTCAGTTTTTCTCATGTCCAGTTCCCACATAAAATTTCAGAGTCGACATAAACAGTTCCAAATGGTAACTCATTTCTTTGAACATACTTTCCCCTGGAGAAGCTCGTTTCCAAATAAAACTAATTTCTTGCTTTATTTTTTGCAGCATTCCAGGAAAAAGAAGAAGAACAGATGCCTTTGCTGATAAAATATTTGTTCATACATTCACTACCCTTTAATTTTGGAGTGGTGGTGGAATGGAATATTATAGGATAAATAGTATTTTCTTTTCACATAAAATATGTAATATACTCAACTGTTATCTTAATAAACCATGCCTCTACTTCTTCTGAAAAAAGTTTCGCTTTATAAAATTTATGTTGGCTAAGTGAGAAATTTGTTGAGTGAGTTTTGCCCCATTTTATGCCATGGTTGTTAAGTGAATCCCTGAACTCCTTAAATTACCATATTTTTCGGAGTATAAGACACCCCTTTTTCCCTCAAAAAAGAGGCTGAAAATCTGGGTGCGTCTTATACATCAAATACAGCATTTTTTGCCTTCTTCACCAAAATGGCTGTGCATACCTTAATGGAGGCTTTCAGAGAGCTCCTGGGGGCTGGGCAGGGCAGAAATGAGCAAAAAACGGGCCTTTTTGCCCCCCCCCAGCCCCCAGCAGCACTCTATAAACCTCCATAAAGCTATACATGCAAAATGTTTGACAAAAAAGGGGCCCATTTTCGTGAAAAATGAGCTATTTTTTTCTTGTTTTTGGCCCGCCAGGAGCACTCTGCAAGCCCCCCCCCAAAGGCTATTCATGCCTTTTTTGGGGGGAAACGGGCTGGTTTTTGTAAAAAACGGGCCGTTTTGGGGAGGCTTGCAGAGTGCAATTTTTCCCCCTTTTGGAAAGCTCTTTAACAGATTGAGGAGAATTAGATTGATCAAGTGCTGTGCCAGCAGAAACAAAGTCTTAAGGTGCTGCAGATTGTCACCAATTTCCTTCTCCAGCACATGGATAAATATACCTGGAAACATCTACCTACCTACCTACTCTCTCTCTCTCTCTCCCTACCTATCTACTGTAATTCTCTCTCTCTCTATTTCTCTCTCTCTATCCCTCTACCTACCAACCTACCTACTCTCTCTCTCCCTACCTACCTACTGTATTTCTCTCTCTCTCTCTCTCTCTCTCTCTCTCTCTCTTTAACCACCTACCTACCTACCTACCTACCTACCTACCTACCTAACTGTTGGGAGTATACTCCTAGTGTTGGGTAGGCAATATATATCAATATACAACAACAAATGGTCATTGTTGCTTTAACAACTGTAATTAGCTTTACTATAAGAAGGAGTCAAGAGAGCTCTCTCTCTCTCTCTGCGCTTGTCCTATGCTTGATGACTGGAATGTGAACTGTGACTGTAAGCTATTGTTTGTTCTTTGAGTTGTGTTTGGACTAATATCTACTATCTACTATCACTGCTTGTGAAGCAATTATCAGTAGTAAAGCTACTTGCTTTTCCTAGCAGTGTCTGAAACTCCATTCGTGTGTTTCTACTAGCAACATTCTTTCTCTCTAGCGAAAGGGGATTACGTGACTCCGGGACACTGCAACTGTCATAAATGTGAGTCAGTTTTCAAGCATCCAAATGTAAATCATGTGACTATGGGGATCCTGCAATGATCGTAAGAGTGAAAAATGGCCATGTCACTTTTTTCAGTGTTCTTGTAACTTTGAACGATCTCTAAGGGAACCATGGTAAGTCTATCTGTATTGGTGGGGAAAATTCCTCTTCCTCCTCCCCCTCCCCTTCCCCTTCTCCTTTTCTTCTCCTTCTCCTTTTCCTCCTCCTCCTTTTCCGCATGGAAAAGTGCTGCTGAGTTTTGTCCAAACTCATCCCTTACGATTTTGAAGCCATGATGTTCTTCTTCTGCCTGGACCTCGTTTGCCTTCAACCTTTCCCCGATCTCTCTTCTGTCTACCCAACTCTAATACAGCTAGTAATAGAAAGCAAGGCACCCTACGCTGCCCTTAAACTAGCAGGCGCAGAAAAATTGTCAGTTCAAAAGCGGCCTCCTTATTCGGTGATACAAATACTGCTGAAGCTCCTAAGCTATTTTTTTGGTAAGTGGATTTTGCAAGGGGAGAGAAAGTATCTACTCTCTGTAGTCTCACGCGTCTCCCATTAATGTCAATAGGAATAGACAACAGTAAGTACTTTAAAATGTCTTTGTGTGTCTCCATTATCTCGGCCTTAATGGCTCAAAGAGTTAGAGTTTAAAAGGTCCAGGGAAGACATGCTAAAAAGATAGGCTTCCATTACTTCTAACAGCCACTCATTGGGTGATTTCAAGCCATCTCAACAAATACGGCAGGATTCGGTGAATATTTTTTCCTGCAAGGACTGTAGAACATCAAGTAAATCAACATCCACAGTAAAATAATTTTGACCCCAAATTACCATCCTAGTACAAAATACTGACTGTGGAGACTTACTTCGGCATGATATAAATAATTAGGTGAGATGTTTGGTTCCATTTTCAATCTTGCTAACCTTTTTCAGTTTTTGCCCAGTTGGGAAAATAGGTGATGAATAGGTGAAAGTCTTCTATAGTGTTTCATTCGACCGAGAATTTCCATTCCCCCAAATATGAAGTTAGGAATATGTGTCGGGAATTCAATAGCTATCAATCTTGATGTCAGGCCTATTGGATTTCATTTGGATTCACCATTCTTAACCCTCTTATTTTACTCATAACTATTATTTTTTGAGTTTTGTTACATTCCTTCATTGATTCTTGTTTCTTTCTTCCATCCACCTATACCATTTATCCCATATCTGGTAGAATTCTGATTCTTCTTTTCCCTGGATTTCTTTAGTTAGTTTGTTCATTTCAGCACAATCCATAACCTTTCTTATTATTTCGTCTTCGCTTGGGATTAATTTGTTTTTCCATTTCTGGGCAAAGGCAATCCTTGCCGCCGTAATTATATGTAGTATTAAATACTATTAAAAAACTATTTAAAAAGAGCCGAGGTGGCGCAGTGGGTTAGGGTGCAGTACTGAAGGCCACTTCAGCTGACTGTTATCTGCAGTTCAGCGGTTCAAATCTCACCGGCTCAAAGTTGACTCAGCCTTCCATCTTTCCGAGGTGGGTGGAATGAGGACCCAGATTGTGGGGGCAATTTGCTGACTCAATTTGTTAAAAAATCTGTAAACTGCTTAGAGAGGGCTGAAAGCTCTATGAAGCGGTATATAAGTCTAATAAATAAATAAATAAATAAATAAATAAATAAATAAATAAATAATACTAGATTTCTTTTTTGTATTTCGCAGACATTATTCCTAATAAAAACAACTTCAGGTTTCCATTCTATTTTAACCCCTGTTATTGCCTCCAGCCAATTTTTGATCCTTTTCCAAAAAAATTTAGCCTCCTCACAGGTCCACCATAAATGGTAATATGTTCCGTGTATTGATTCGCATTTCTACTATGCATTTTCTATTGTGGGAAATAGGGAGGGGGATTGTAGGAGTGAGATGCAATGTAGCCATAACAAAATTCTGCCTAGAAAGCCAGGGTCATCCTTTATCTCTGCACCTGACTGGAAATGAATGGGAGGAAGCTGCCAGTGTGGCAGTGGAAGATTGGACCGATGGGCTTGTGGGTGTGGGGGCAAGATCTTGAACTTTCAACTGGGTGGGGAAAACCGGGAAGCTTTCAGATTTGGGTTTTCCCAGATGTGCCAACATGGCTCTTTTAAATAAATTGGAACTTTGAGCAATACTTTGCCTCGGACTCTGATTTAATTTCGGATGCTATTTGGAACCCTGACACTTGAGAAGATAGGAATTTTTTCCTTTTCTCATTAGACATTTTGAAAAAGAGAGAGAGAGAGGAAAGAGTTGATTGTATGGTAGTCTGAATAATAAAGAATAAATCTGGCAGAGACATCAGATGCAGATTTCAGCCTTCTTCTTTAAATGTCCATGGAGCTTCTCAGTCATCCAGCTCAGGGGTCACCAACCTTTCAGACCTTAGGGACCATTAATTCATAATTTTAAATCCCGCTGACCACTAATGATCTGCTAATTTTAAATCCCGCTGACCACTATGATCTGCCTGATGACTGGCTGGGTGGTCGTGGCTAGGTGGTCATGTGACTGGATGGGTACGGCCAACTCGATGTCACTCAGGTTGAGGGGTGCATTGCTAGCCTCTACTTGCCACTCCTTGCATGCCCGCCCGGGCTCCTTAGGGCCCCGACAGGAAGCAGTTGCTGGAGCTAAGCAGCCACCAGGAGAAAGAGTTGGCAAAACAACTCAGTTCAAATTGGATCTGACCGAGAAGGAGGCTCAGCAGAAGCACCTCACTGAGGACTAGGAGCATAGGCTTTCCAAGCAGAGGGAAGACATGTGGGAGTGCAAGGCCAGATACCGGCACCTGGAGGCTCAGCGGGCTGAGATGGTCAGCCAGTTCCAGGCCATGATGCTGGAACGAGGCCCTCCGACTCTTTCCCACCAGTGGCGCTTCCCTCCAGCCTTTGCCCAAAGCCCCCCACCAGGAGGCTGAAGCAGACCCTAAGTCAGAATTTCTGCTCCACTCCGACCCGCACAAAAAGACCCCGAAGGGGGAGCTCTCTGTAGCAACACAAGCATTCATTGCACGTATCCAGCCCAGGGGGCATAGTTTGAGGACTCCTGATTTAGAGCAATATAAAAAATGTGAACAATTTTTTCTGCAGATCACCAACATTTTCTCGTGGACCATCAGTGGTCCACGGACCACCAGTTGGAGACTGCTGATCCAGGTCATGGTTGCCCCAAAGCTGTTTTTCAAAAGGCAACTGGGTGTACAGTGTTTTCTTTAAAATCTCCAGTGACGAAACACTCCCAACTTCTAGAGGCAAGTTGTTCCACTGGTTAAATTGTTCTCACTGTTAGGAAGGTTTTTTTTTTCTTAATTCAAAGTTGCTTTTCTTCTTGATGAGTTTCCATACATTACTTCTCATCCTTCCTTCGGGGGCTTTGGAGAATAAGTTGACTCCCTATTCTTTATGGTAACCCCTGAGATATTGGAACACTGTTATTATGTCTTCCGATGTCCTTCTTTTCATTAAGCTAGACATACCATTTCCAGCAACCGTTCTTCATATGTTTGAGCCTCCAGTCCCCTAATCAGGTTTGTGGGGTTTTCTCTGTACTCTTTCTAGACTCTCAACGTTTTCATTATATTGTAGTCATCAAAACTGGATGCAGTATGGTCTTACCAGGGCATTATAAAGTGTGTTAACATTTAACATGATTTTGATTCTGTCCCTTTATTAATGCAGCTTAGGATTGCATAGGCTTCTTTGGCAGTATAAACTTTATTTAACTTTAATTGCTTGCTTGCATGCATTCATGCATAGATACATATGTCTGTATGCGTGCATTGTATGTATGTGTGTGTGCATATGTGTGTGTGTGTGTGTGTCACTGGAGAGTTCCATATCCCGTTGCAACAGGGCCCGGTATTCACCACATGCGTCCTTACCCCTTGTGACACCTCCGTGAGCCTCCACGACACTCCAGCTACAGCTAAGGAGCTCTGGCAGGAGGGGCCCCTCCGGAGCACCATACCAGAACGATACCCATTGCTCCGGGTAGGCACCGGTACCTCGTACCACCTGCCACCCGCCACCGGTGCGTATATATACACACACAAATGGAGAAATTGTGCATCAGTTATAGTGAATGAGCTCTGCAGTTCCAACAGTTGCTTGCAATCCAAATTAATGACCCAGTGAATTACTAGCAAAGATGGATTTGATTTTAATGTAATGTTTGCAACAATTTAAGCTCCACTCTTCATATTATGTTTGAATGCCTCAAGGCAATCTTGGGGCTATTATTTTAATAGGGTGTCATTGCTGAGTGTCCATTAACTGTCAGAGTTTAAGTCATTTCCAGGTATCTTAATATTATGATGGCACTAAATTACATTGTTGTTAATTGTTCTACATTATAGCACGGTTCTGCTATGTCATGCATTAGCTAATTGATTTTAGTGGGAAACCGAGTATGATAGAAATCAGCTTAAAACCATTAAATGTACTATAACATTAACTTCATAAATATTCCACTGAGGAAAATAGCAAGCATTTAGCCTAATGTTATTTGTCTTAATTGATAGATATGTAGATGGATGGATGAATGGATGGATGATAGATAGATGGATGGATGGATGAATGGATGGATGGATGGATGGATG